>NW_007730558.1:9012-55693 GCF_000696425.1 Galeopterus variegatus
GATATTCCATGCTCTTGGATTGGAAGAATTAACATTGTGAAAATATCTATACTACCCAAAGCGATCTACAGATTCAATGCAATCCTCATTAAAATACCAAGGACATTCTTCACAGAAATGGAAAAAACAATCTTACCTTTCATATGGAAAAACAAAAGATCCCGAATAGCCAAAGCAAAAAAAAGTAAAGCCACAGGCATAACTCTGCCTAACTTCAAATTATACTACAAAGCTATTGTAACCAAAACAGCATGGTACAGGTATAAAAATAGACATTCAGACCAGTGGAGTGGAATAGAGAATCCAGAAATTACTCCTCAGGTGTATAGCCATCTGATATTAGACAAAGGCAAAAAAAAATCTACA
This sequence comes from Galeopterus variegatus, assembly GCF_000696425.1. Lineage (NCBI taxonomy): Eukaryota > Metazoa > Chordata > Mammalia > Dermoptera > Cynocephalidae > Galeopterus > Galeopterus variegatus. Next base: position 9,379 of record NW_007730558.1, read on the forward strand.
TTGGGGAAAAGATTGCTTCTTCAACAAGTGGTGCTGGGAAAACTGGATGTCCATATGCAGAAGAATGAAAATAGATATGTATCTCTCACTATACACTAAAATCATCTCAAAATGGATTAAAGACCTTGGTATAAGACCTGAAACTGTAAAATGACAAAGGGGAAAATATAGGTGAAACACTTCAGCAGTTAGGTCAGGGCACAGGCTTTATGAACATGAGCCCAAAAGCACAAGCAGCAAAAGAGAAATAAACAACTGGGGCTATATCAAACTAAAAAGTTTCTGTATAGCAAAGGAAACAATCAACAGAGTGAAAAGACAACTTACAGAGTGGAAGACAATTTTTGCTAACTATGCATCTGGCAAGGGGTTAATATCCAGAATATACATAGAACTCAAGCAATTGCACAGTAAAAAAAAAAAAAAGCAAATGACCCAATTAAAAAATGGGCAAAGGAACTGAATAGACATTTCTCAAAGGAAGACATACAAATGGCCAATAAGTACATGAAAAAATGCTCACCATCACTAGTCATCAGGGAAATGCAAATTAAAACCACATTGAGATACCACCTCTCTCCAGTTAGACTCACTATAAACACAAAGAGAGTGAATAACAAATGCTGGTGAGTGTGTGGAGAGAAGGGAACACTACTGCACTGTTGGTGGGACTGTAAATTAGTACAACCACTATGAAAAACAATATGGATGTTTGCGGTGGCGCACTTGGGGTCCTCCCGCAGACCCAGAAGGAGAAGGAGCCGACAGGATTACTCCTGGTGTTGGGACTGAGGGATCTTAGGGAAAAGTAAGCCTGCTGCCTGCTAACCCAGCCCCGTGAAAGAGACACTCAGACGCGGCAGGGTTTCTGTCAGGGCAGTTCCACTTTATTGCCATTACACTGCAATTTATATAAGCAAGCAAGTAGGGGCTTTCCATGAACTAACCAATCAATTAAAGGATCACACGGGCATGCATTTTGTACTAACATGTTGAGCGTAGCGATCACGCAGGGTTCATGAGTGTGGAAATACTGGAGGACCAATAAAAACCTTTTGGAGCTATCTTGGGTTACACCTCCCCTACTTCCCGCCAGCGCCATCTTCATCCTCCACCCATAGGCACCATGTGGCTCACAGATAATGTTTGCTCCTAAAAATGGGCCCACCAGATGTTTCTCAAACAACTACAGATAGATCTTCCATATGATCCAACAATCAATCCCTATTCTGGGTATATATCCAGAGGAATGGAAATTTTCATGTCAAAGATAACTGCACTCCCATGTTCATCACAGCTCTGTTTACAATAGCCAAGATATGGAAGCAACCTCAATGTCCATCAGTAGATGATTGGATAAGGAAACTGTGGTATATACACACTATGGAATACTACTCTGCCATAAAAAAGAATGACATACTTCCATTTGCAACAGCATGGATGAATCTGGAGATACTTAAGTTGAGTGAAATAAGCAAAGTGCAGAGAAATAAATACCACATGTGCTCACTCATATGTGGGAGCTAAGAGAGAAAGAATGGAAGAAAAGAAAGACCACAGTAGTGCCGTGGTCTTACAGAGAGAGGGAACATTCCTAGGGCTACAAAGTGGAGTGTTGTGGGGGAGAGGGTGAAGGAATGGGAGTTTGGGGGATAATTGGGGTGGGGACAAGGGGTACAATAATAATTTCTAGTAATGGGTATGCTGCCAGTATGAACCTGGCCCTCACATCATGGGCAGGAGGGGTGACAATTAGCTTTGTATCTCATGAATATTCTTAATAAATAAATTAATAAAATAAAATAAAATCCAGCTTAGGGAAATGAGGTTTTGGTGCAGATACTGAAGGGGCTTTCAGGGAACTTCTGAAAATTTAGAGGTTTATATCACAACTCTGATGAATCCCAAGTGTCCATAATAGTCTTAACACATTGTTAGGTGCTCAGTGAGTATTTATTAAATGCACATTGATCCAACTTTATTTTCACTTTGAGAAGTATGTCTCCTTTATCTTGATATAAAAGCATGATAATTGAAATTGTACTTGTGTTATAGATGAAATAAAGCAAGGGCAAGAGGGAGAAAAAATGGGAATGTTTAGTGTTGATGTGAGAAATAGGTTGTCTGAGATATGATTAATGATGTTGTTAACTATGAAGAATAAATACAAAGCCATAAAAAAATGCCTAACTACATCTAAATATGATTATAAGTAATATAAAATAATAAACATAATATGATGTGATTTAACACAATATATCAACAAATACCAAAAGAGATTGAAAAAATAACAACCATCTTTAATAAAATGTCTAAAACAAATTTACTAAGATATGGTGACAGCTATAAACAGGCCAAGAGCTAACTTTGTAGCAAACGATTACTTACAAACCATTAGAATGAAAAACAAGGCAAGTATCTTACTATTACTGTTGATATTTGACATTGTTTAAAAAGGTTCTAAATTACATAATGAAAAATAAATATAAATAATGCAAAAGGAGACAAACATATCCCCACATTTACATATCTAAAAACATCCACAAAAGAGTGGCTATTTTAATTTGTGAGTGAGAATCTGGCAAGAAATAATAAAATCTTTGAAATTGAATGTATATAAGATAAAAATTTATATTTAGGAGAATATAATAGAAAACCTAATGAGCCACTACAAAGTTGTACAGATAACTTGAATTTTATTCATAGAAATTAACTCTTTGCAAGTCATGTTGTGAAACCAACTAACAAAAAATAATTTGATAGAGAAAAAAATAACTAAATGACTCCCTGTTTTATATAATCCTATGTCAATTAATGCATTCTCTTTCTTGAAACTCTCTACTTCCATATATTTGCAGAACCGTTATCCTCTTTTCGCATCTCTGCCTTGTCTTCGTTCTCCCACTTCGTGGATGAATTAATTATTCAAGTGTCTTTCTTGGCCCTCTCCCCTTCTCTCCCCACCATGCCCGCACAGGAATCACATTCTGCCTCATTCAGTCTCATAAATTCAACATTTCCTCTTTCGTAGGAATCACACTTATATCCTCACCAAGACCTCCCCAAGACCTCCTGATCCACAAATGTATTTTTTGGTAAAGTAGTTCTAGAAGGAAAATTACTAAAATATGGTAGCCACTACAGGAAAAAAGAAAACAGCCCCAAACTTTGTAGGAAATGTGACATAAACTACTCTTAAAATAAAGAACAAGGCAAGTATCTTACTACCATCACTGCTATTTAACACTGTTTGGAAGTGTCTAGATAATGAAAAGAAAATAGAAATAGAAAATTGAAATACAAGAGCCTGGTGAACATCGACATCCTGAAGGATTTCCTGTCGCATAAGCATGTCCATCTCAGCAGCTGCAATATCACACACCTCCAGCTTTCTGCAAAGTACTCATCTCTGCTCATTGTTCTGACTGTCCTCTTTCAGATAAGATCATTTCAGTCATTCAGGTTTGCACCCTCAAAATCACCTTTGAATTCCTCTTTTAAAATGTTTTGATTCTAGGTAGGTTGTATTACAAAAACCACTGCTCTTTTCACATTCCATTGAAATTTTCCTATTTCAGATTCTCTTTACTTATCACATAGACTAGGAAAAAAACTTATAATTTTTAAATAACATTCAAATGATCAAGCCATTTTGAACACTATTGGCATTTTTACCTCTCTAAAACTCATTTTAATAGCACCAGCCATTATAAAAAGAAAAACAGAAACTCAGATGAATTTATACCACCTCCTGAAAATTGATCCTGTCAATTTAGGCCAGGACAGGGGTGGATTCACCTTTATACTTTGCTAATCCTTTTCTCACACATCAGTTTCTAAGTAAAACTTAGCTTTGAGCTTCTTGTACTTCTCCTAATAAGTTCTCTTCATTTCCTAGCTCGGAGATTTGGTTTATAAGTACCCTCCATCTAATGCCTTCTTCATCATCACGTGTTAAAATATACCTGTTTTTAAGGTACAGCTTAAATGCCATCTCCTTAATTAAACATTCCGGCTAGAAATAATCTGCTCTTTTCCAGAAACCCATTAAATTTTATTTTCGTGATTCTAATGGCACTTATTTCATCTATTTTATATCACAGTGATCATCACCAATCTTGCTTTACCATATTTGAACTTAAGGTGTGAAGCCAGAACTATGACTTAAGCTTTTTTGACCCCAAAGTATCAAGTAAAGTGCTTTTCATGGAGTAGGTGATGAATACTTATTTCAAAAATGAATATTTTATATGAAATTGACCAATCAAGATTAAATTCACCAGTTGGCTGAGTTTCTACAAAGTAGACTCGATAGAAATAGCCTTAAGTGCTTAAGGTTTAAATGAAACATTTTTTTGGCTTATTTTTGAGTTTTAGCTGAGGGTTTTATTGCTACTCTTAGTTCAAACTCCATTAGGCACTCAAATGCACCTCTGGAAGCTTGTGAAAAGAGAAATGTTCTCTCTGGCTCTTCCTTGACTTACTTAATAGGTTGAATACAGCACTTAAGGTTTTTAGAACAAAGAGAAACAAAGAATGTAGAACTTAGGGGGACTGTCCAGGGAATTGTTCGAGCCTCACTTTTTCCTACATCTCAGCCATCTGTCAATGGGAGTCCTCTTTGGAACGAAAGGGAAGAAATCTGAGGTAGAAGCCACCAGTTCACTTCCACCAGAAGTGAGAAAAGCCAGGAAAAGAGAATAAACTGAAGTTCGATCTTTGATCCATGGAAATGTAGATCTGGCTCTAATATATATGGAAAAGAGAGCCTTTTTTAACTTATGTGTTTTCTAAAATAATTCTCTTTTTTTCTTTTTTTGAGAGAAGACAGAAATTACTAAAACTGGAAATAAGGCAGGGGCATGGTAGAGCAGTTGCTTCTTCTATTACACTGGAGTGAGCTTTGAAGAGAGAGACGTCTCTTCTTTTTCTGGTCCCTGCTTGTGACTCTCCTTGTGTCTGTTGAGTGTCTGGCAGGCCACCTGAACAATAGCTGTGGCGACTGCTGTGGCATCGAGCTGCTATTGTCGCAACTGTGGCTGTAGCATGGAGGTCATGGCCACCCGTGAGAAAGTGGTGTTTTCGGTGTGCTCCTTGCCTGTTTCTGGGTGAGGGATGCTGCCCTTGGCTTCTGCCTAAGGACCACAGGCATGATCTGTTCTTGCCTGCATTTGGGCAGAGCGGATGACCCTCGGCTCCTCTGAAGCTCTTTACATATGCCAGGATTTTTAGTGCCAGGATTTTTAGTGTTTTCTGAGAGATATTGTTACATATCTTTAAATCCAAGGGAGGGGGTGTGTGATAAAGGTTGTAATATATGGATTGAGAGGACTAGCTGAGAGTCTTTTGTGAATGATAGTTATGACAAAATGCTTTTTAAAAATGATGGTTTTATGGAATGTTTACAGACAACATGTTTTTCTTATGCAGAAATCTCCACAGGGCATAGAAGCCATTGAGCAAAACAATTACTACTGTGATTGGTGAGTCAAATCTTCCTGGGTTCCATGGATGATAGGGACCACTTGTGCCTTGCATTTGAGTTGGTTTTCTTCTCTTTAGTGAAGTGATTTTTGTGTGACTGTATATTTTACAAACTTCTTACTGACTTGTTTACCCTCTGAGGGATTTTATTCTCTTCTAAGATAAGTCGTGATGTACACTACTGTAATTAGCTATACCATAAATTAGATAACCCCTCCTTTGCAATCAACTAGGCATAGAGGGAAACTTCCTAAACTTGATAAAAACATCTACAAAAACCAAAACCTATAGGTAACATTATGCTTAATGGTGAGAAACTAAGTTTTCTAACTAAAATCAGTAATGTCAAGGATAATCCCTCATTACTTCTTTTCAAGATTATACTGTATATCCTAGATAATGCAATAAAACAAGAAAATGAAATAAAGGTATAGTGATAGGTTAGAAAGAAATAAAACTGTCTTTTTTCAGAGATTTCATAATTTCAATGTAGAATGTCTGAAAGAATCATCAAAATAAATTCTGTAAGTAATAAGTAATCACAGCAAGGTTGCCATATACAGTACCAATATATAGTCTATTGCTTTTCTATATAACAACAATGAACAAGTGAAATTTTAAATTCAAAACACAATATCATTTACATTAGTGCCAAACCATATAAAATACTTAGATATAAATGTAACATAATGTGAACAAGATTTATATGAGGAATGCTACAAAACTCTGATGAAAGTAATTTAAGAACTGAATAAACACAGAGTTATTCTATGTTCATGGGTAAGAAGATTCAATACCATAAAGATGTCAGTTCTTCCCAAATTGATCCCAATAAAAATGCAAGTTTTTTATTGTGGATATTAACAAACTTATCCTGGGTTTATATGGAGGTTCAAAAGATCCAGAATATCTAATGCAATATAGAAGGAGAAGAACAAATTTGGAGGATTGGTACTACCCAACTTTAGTACTTACAATAAAGCTATAGTAATCAAGACAAAAGAATATACAAATGGATCAATGAATCAGATCAGAAAGGCCAGAAATAGATTCACATGTAGTCAACCAATCTTTGACAACAGAGCAAAGGCAATGTAATAGAGCGAGTACAGTCTTTTCAACAAATGGTGCATGGGCCAGCCCCATGGATCACTTGGGAGGGTGCAGTGCTGATGGCGCTGGGGTCACGGGTTTGAATCCTATATAGGGATGGCCAGTGCGCTCACTGGCTGAGCATGGTGCAGACAACACCAAGCCAAGTGTTGTGATCCCCTTACTAGTCAAAAAATAATAATAATAATAAAATAAAATGGTGCAGGAAACCCACATGCAAAAATAAATAAATGTGGATACAGACTTTATATCCTTCACAAAAATTAAGTCAAAATGGATTACAGACATAAATGTAAAGTGAAAAACTGAAAATCCTAGAATATAACATAGGAGAAAATCTAGATGACCTTAGGTTTGGCAATTATTTTTACATACAACACCAAAAGCACAGTTATGGAAGAAAGAACCAATAAGCTTTACGTCATTGCAATTAACAATTTCTGTCAAGAGTATGAAAAGACCAGCCTTAGATTGGGAAAAATATTTGCAAAATAAATAGCTTGTAAAGGACTATTATCCAAAATAGACAAAGAACTCTTAAAACTCAACAAACAGAATATGAACAAACTGTTTAAAAAATGAGACAAGACTTTAACAGAAACCTCACTAAAGAAGACATACAGATGTCAAGTAAGCATATGAAAAACCTATGAAGAGTCCGCATCTTATGTCATTGGGAAATATAAATTGAAATAACAAGATACCACCACATACCTATTTGAATGTCGAAAATCCAGAGAACTGACAACACTGTTACAATAGAATCCAGCGATTGTATTTCTTTCAACTTTTACTCAAATGAGTTGAAAACTTTTGTCTGCACAATAACCTGTACACAGATGTTTATAGTATCTTTATTCATAATTGCCAAAACTTGGAAACAATACTTATGTCTTTCAGTAGGTGATGGATGCATAAACTGTAATACATTCAGACAATAGAATATTACTCAGCAATAAAAAAATAACGTATCAAGTCATGAACAGACATGGAGGAACCTTAAACACATACAACTAATGAAAGAAGCCAATCTGAAAAGGCTACACACTATATGATTCCAACTATACAACCTTCTACAAAAGCAAAACTATGGGGACAGTAAAAAGATAATCAGTAATTGACAGGAGTTGAGTGACAGGGAAGGATAAATGGGCAGAGCACAGAGGATTTTGAGGGCAGGGAAACTGTTCCATGTGACAAAGTTACGGTAGATGCATGTAATTTTAAATTTTCTCAAAGACAAGAGAACCCTAATGTAGACTATGGCTTTTGGGTGATAAAGATATGTAAGTGTTGTTTCGTCAATTGTAATGATGTACCACTGTGGTAAATTATGCTGAAAGTGGGGTGGGCTATGCGTGTGTGGTGGCAGATGGTATATGGTAAATCTGTAGCTTCCACTTTATTTTGCTGTAAAAAAATAAAACATATTTTTTAAAAAGATAATTTAATTTGAATTTTAAGAGTTCATTCTTTCTCCTCCATCTAAATTTGGCTTTCCTCTTGTATTCTCCAATAGCAGTTTTTTTTTTTTTCCCTCCAGAGTACCTATTTTTTGTTACTACTGACTTGTGTAATTATTAGTTTAATATCTATCCTTCTTTATATTCTACGTTCCATAAGCACAGAGGCTACATCTCTTTTGTTTACCTCTTTATATCTTATAACTGGCCTAGTAGATGGTTGTGATGGTTAATTTTATGTGTCAACTTGACTGGGCTAAGAGATGCCCAGATAGCTGGTGTAAAACTATTTATGGGAATGTCTATGGGGAAGTTTCTGCAATAGGTTAGCATTTGATTTGGTGAACTGAGTAAAGCAGACAGCCCTTTCAATGTGTGTCTGCATCATACAAACTTTTGAGGGCCTGAATATAATAAAAAGGCAGAGGAAGGGCAATTTTCTTTCTTTACTTGAGCTAAGATATGCATCTTCTCCTGCCCTTGGACATCATTGCTCCTGGCTCTTGGGCTTTTGGACTCAGATGGACACTTATACCACAGAACCCCCAGTTCTCAGGCTTTCAGACTTGGACTGAATTACACCACCAGCTTTCTTCATTCTCCAGCCTGCAGATGGCAGATTGAGAGACTTAGTCTCATAAGCCAATTACTATTATAAATCTCATGTGTGTGTGTGTGTGTGTGTGTGTTTGGTTGGTTCTATTTCTCTGGAGAACCCTAATACAGTGGTATACAGTATATGGTATATAGCTCAACAAATATTGGAGAAATTAATCACCTAATAAATACATCAATAAGTTAATCAATCAATACACATATATTCATAGATTATAGAAGGTGTACATGATACATATGCATATAGCTTTTTTTTTTGTCTTTTTTGTCACCGGTAAGGGGATCGCAACCCTTGGCTTGGTGTCGCCCGNTTATGCAACTACAGTTTTTATTGCTTTCTCACCGCATCTCAATCAGATTCCCTCCACAAACCCAAATATAACTGGAATTCTTATGAACTATTTAGTAATGCTAATCTCATACCCATCAGTTTATGCAACTACAGTTTTTATTGCTTTCTCACCGCATCTCAATCAGATTCCCTCCACAAACACAAATATAACTGGAATTCTTATGAACTATTTAGTAATGCTAATCTCATACCCATCAGCTTCTGGCTTTTTCCACCCACATCCCAATTTGTTCCACTTCTACATAGCTGTTGAGTATTTAGACTGTCCTGACTAGACATGGAAGCATACTGTTATAATTGTTTGTTTTTTTTAAAAAAGTATATTGCTAGGTAAAAAAGGAGAATCTGGAAGTTTTAGGTGATTTATTTATGTGTTCTATTTATGCAGCCAATCTTTGTTACTCTACTTCTCTGGGTTTTGAAGTTTTGAAATTACAGAATTTTAAAAATATTGAACAACATATAGTGGTATAAACAATAACGTGGGAAAAAGCAGGAGACATGGGTTCTGATTTTCCTCTCCATTTATTTCTGATGCATGAAATATTTCACTTGGTCTTTATGGACTTAAGTTATCTCATCTACAAAATGTTATATTACTTGCCTTAATCTAGAGATGGAAAATAGGCTATATTTTGTGTGGCCTCTTAGCTCAATGATCTCTAATCCTAGTCTAAAAGAGGGTTATTGTAGCAAAATAGAGTTACTCCTGAAAACCTGGAGCACAACATGCACATATTTAGAGTTGATAGAATCAAAAACTCATTGATTTCCTTTTTTAGGTGAAGAATACATACAAGTTTCCTTTCTATGTCCTTCTAGCCCTGTCAGTTTACTTCACAATTTTCTACTGAATAATGGTTAGAATGGAAAAGAATATTTCAACAATATTTTCAATAAAGATATGCATATTAAATTATTCAGGTTTCCGATTCACTTTTTTTCTCAAATTACACATTCTCTTGCATAAATAATACATTGAACACATCAAGTGAATTTTCGACTATTTTACACTGTATTTTAACAGTGCCTCAAATGATTGTGCAATACAGATCTCAAAGCCAGAGGGAAGTCTCCAGAGAGCTTTTTCTTCCAGGTGACTGTTTCTGATTTAAGCTTGCAGCATTTCCAAGAGATGTCAATGTCTGATGACTGGTGGCCTCTTGAATTGTTGTAAGTTGAGGTTTTTATCCCATCCTCTGAAAAACAGCCAGTAGATGCAGGATTAAGCTATGTTTGTTATTATTTCAGGGAAAAAAGCCAAATTGAAAATGGAGACAGAAGAGAATCACAAATCAGACATCTTAACTTTGGGTTTCAAGCCTGGTTTTGGGTAACCAGCATAGCACTGTACTCAGTAGACCTAGATTCAGATACTGGCTATGCCAACAACTGCCTGTGTGACTTATGGCTTTAATTTCCACCTCCTATAAAATTAGTTGATTGAAATAGAAGACATATATTCCTTTTTTTAATTCTAAATTTAATATGTACTAATTATCGAAAAACTTGAAAATGTAAGTACCAAAAAAATCTGAAATCACTTATAATAAAGCAGCTATTTCCTCATGTTATTAACAATATAATATCATTTCATTCATACATAAAAAATGTATAATTTATTTTTACCAGGTACTGATTATTATTTAGTATCAAATTTTTAATAATTACAAAAGATTGTGATGAAAATCCATCCATATTAATGTTAATCCACGTATTTCATTATTCAATAATAGTGAAATATTAATTCCAAGGATACCACTTGATTAGAGTGAACATTTGGAAAAAGTTTAAATTAGGAGCTGTCAGTTTTGTAAAGATTCAAAAGATGTAGAAGAATTGGAGAAGACCAGTTGAAAAATTGCCATGAAATCTGTAGATTAACCTTTCTGAGAACAATCAACTAGAGTGTCCTGAACAGAATTCATTCTCAGCAAGACCTTATTTTATTTAAAACGAAAATAAAATTAAAAGAAAAAATCCAAATGGCTAGGTAAAAAGAAAGTGTATGTATTGCCTTAAGCTTCTAGGTTTATTTCACTAAACTGGCTCTTTGTGGTACCAACAGGTATTTTCAATGAATTGCCGTAAACAATTTATGGGATATCCAACGTTGGGAAAACGTTTGCTGAGGACTGATTTTGATTGTGTATTTTAGAGAAAAAAATCATTGTAACACCTCTGACTGCATCTTTCGGGGATGAACATTTAAAGCATCAGGTCTACCATAGCTTACCCAGTCTATTTAACTGTCGTTTTACAGAATTTAACCATGTATTCTCCAAATTTGTCACTAGGTGGAAGAAGAGGGCTTTGGTTAGATTCTAGTGTAGGCATTTTATTTGGTAAATTTTCAATATAGGTAGGATTCATTTTGTTATATTCCATTAGAGGAATTCATTTGATGAGATTTTAGTGTAGCATTCTGAAACCACTGGCAAATTTTGTTAATATTAGAACTATTTAGACTATTTCTCAATGCATGGAGCTACAGAAATTTGCAGAGCCTTCCCCTAAGGTTTCAGTGTTATGTTGAGGAGTGACCATTGCTGTTGAAACTAGTTTGTCAGTTTGAAGGTCTTGCAGACCCACTACCCCGGGGACAAGCATACATCTGTTTGTCTGTCTTTGGCCCTGATCCATTCAGGTTATCTCTCCAGCATTCCTCTGAGCAGATTGGAGTTTGAACAAGATCATAGCCAAACTAGTGACAACACTTTCTTCTCTAAGAAACAGAATGAAACCTACTAAACACTGTAAATTTCACTGTTTGTAACGGCTAGTCATTTGGCCATTTGACTATGTTAAAAACTATCTATCAACCATGTGCCCTCATCTGGGCACCATGACCCTTTCTGCCTTAATATTCCCTCCAATACCTTCAATAAGATTTTTAAAAATATTGTTCACTTAATCTAGATTTTTCGATGCACTTTGTTCACTTACTCTAGTTTTTCTCAGTGAAAGGATTAGTAGGAATTACCCAGGCTGCCATGACCAAATGACTCTAATGTTTTGCAAATAAGCCTTGCATATTTACATACCCTTGTATACCAGGTGGTGGTGTGATTATAAGGTGGATCAATTTTTACATTTAACAATAAATGTTGTGCTGCAACACATCTTAATTTCTTTACTTTTCTTCTTCAATACACTATTTTTAAGCTGTATCTATATTTTCTTCTTTATTTTATTTTATTGTAATTTATAGTGGTCATAATCCTTAACATGATATCTACTCTCTTGACAAAATTTTAAGTACACAATTTATTATTGTTGATATAGGTAAAAATTTATACAGCAGATCTTTAGAGTTTACTCATCTTGTTAGACTGAAACTTTACACCTATTGGCTAAAGCTATAGTTTGAATGTCCTCCTTACCCCCCAGACTCATTGAAACTTAATTCCCATGGTACCTGTAAGGTAGAGACCTGAAAAGGTGATTGCATTGTGAGGACTGCACCCTTGTGAATGGATTGACCCATTCCTGGAATAATGGGAGTAGTTCTGAAGGCTTTAAGAGAAGAGTAAATGAGGAGGTTAGTCTCTCTCTCTCTCTCTCTCTCCACTCCACCATTCTGCCACGTGAAACCCCTTGGTCACTGTCACCACCAACAAGGTCTTCACCAGATGTGTTCCCTGCACTTTGGACTTTCTAGCCTCCGAAACTGTAAGCAATAAGTTTTGTTTTCTTACAAATTACCCAACTTTGGGTATTTTCTTATAAGCAACAGAAATGGACTAATATAGTTAGTAACTTTCTATTTGCCCTTCCATACAGCCCCTGGCAATCATGATTCCACTCTTTGATTCTATAAATTTGATTAACTTAAATACTTCATATAAATAGAATCATGCAGTATTTGTCTTTCTGAAAATGGCGTTTTTCATTTAGCATAATTTCTTCCAAATTTATCCATGTTGTCTCACATTGCAGAATTTTCTTCTTTTTAAAGATGAGTAGTATTTTGTTATATGCACATATCACATTTTCTTTATCCATTCAGATATCAATTGGACATTGAGATTATTTCCATATTTTGGCTATTGTGAATAGTGATGCAATGAACTTCAGAGTGCTAATATCTCTTTGGGATCCTGATTTCAAGTCCTTTGGATAAACACCCAGAAGTGGGATTGGTAGGGTAGTTCTATTTTTAATTATTTGAGGAGCCTCCATACTGTTTCCCATAACTTCTGCACAATTTCATATACCAGCCATGCACACTTGTTCTAATTTCTCCACATCCTTGACAAAACCTATCTTTGTTTTTTGATAAAAACCATTGTAACAGATATGAGGAGTTATGCGACTGTAGTTTTGATTTTTATTTCCCCAATGATTAGGGATGTTGAGCACATTTTCATATGCTTGTTGCCCATTTGTATGTCTTCTTTTGGAGAAATGTCTTCCAAATTCTTTGCCCACTTTGCTAATTAGGTTGGGGGGTTAATTTTTGTTATTGAGTTGTAGGAATTACTCAGATACATTGGTTTGCAAATATTATCTCCCATTCCATAGGTTGTCTTTTCTGTCTGTTAATTGTTTTCTCTGATGTACAGAAGATTTTTAGGTTGATGTATTTCCACTTGTCTATTTTTGCTTTAGTTACTTGTGATTTTGGTGTCATATTCATAAAATCATTGCCAAAAATCAATATCATGAAGATTTTTCCCTGTTTTTTTTTTTTTTTTAAGGAGTTTTGCAGTTTTAGGTCTTATGGTTAAGTCTTTAACCCATTTTGAGGTTTTTTATTTATTTTATTATTATTTTTTTTTAGTGTAGGTTGTATATCCACTACTGCTCTCTTTTTGTTATTATTTGGGTGGAATATCTTTTACCATTTCTTTACTTTCAGCCTGTGTGTGTCCTTAAATCTAAAGTGGGTTTCTTGTAGACAGCATACTATTTGGTCTTGTTTTTTATTTATTCACTCAGCTACATATGTCTTTTGTTTTTCTGTTTGTTTTTCAAAAAAATTTACTTATTTATTTATTTTTCATTATACATATTTATGGGGTACAGACTTGACTACCAGCATTTGTGTACAGTATGTGATGATCAAATTAATACTATTAGCATGTTTTTCATTACAAATCATAATTTCTGTTTGTGGCATTATCTTATATACAGAAAAACCCATGACCTCTCCCAGGAAAGTCCTAGAGCTTGTAAACAAATTCAGTAAAGTTGCAGGATACAAAAATCAATACAAAAAATCAGGAGTGTTCTTATACATAAATAATGAAGAAGCAGAAAAAGACATCAAGAAAGCAAGCCCATTTACAAAAGCTACCAAAAGATTAAAATACCTAGGAATAAATTTAACAAAGGAGATGAAAGATCCCTAGAATGAGAACTACAAAACACTGCTGGAAGAAATTAAAGAGGACACCAAACTACGGAAAGACATTCCTTGTTGAAGATTAGAAGAATTAACATTGCGAAAATGTCCATACTACTCAAAGCAATCTAAAGATTCAATGCAATCCCCTTCAAAATACTAATGACATTCTTAACAGAAATTAAAAAAAAAAAAAAATCCTAAAATTCGTATGGAACAACAAAAGATCCTGAATAGCCAAAGCAATCCTGAGCAAAAAAACCCATAAAGCTATGGCATAACATTAACTAACTTCAAATTATACTACAAAGCTATAGTAACCAGAACAGTGTTGTACTGGCATAAAAATAGACACTCAGACTGATGGAACACAACAGAGAACCAAGAAATCAACCCACAGACTTACAGTCAATTGATCTTTGACAAAGGCAACAGTAACATGCATTGAAAAAAGACTGCCTCTTCAATAAGTGGTTCTGAGAAAACTGGACATCCATGTGTAGAAGAATGAAACAAGAACTGCCCCTATTGCCATGTACCAAAATCAACACAAAATGGATTAAAGGCTTAAGTATAAGACCTTAAACTATAAAACTCCTGGAAGAAAACATAGGGGAAAAACTTCAGGACATAGGACTAGTCAAGACTTTATGATTAAGACCCCACAAATACAAGCAACAAAAGAAAACATAAACAAATGGGATTACATCAAACTAAAAAGCTTCTGCACAGCAAAGGAAACAATCAACAGAATAAAAAGACAACCTACAGAATGGGAGAAAACATTTGCAAACTATACCCCTAACAAGGGATTAATAATGAGAATATACAAGGATCTCAAACAACCTCACTTAAAAAAAAATCCAATTAAAAAATGGGCAAAGTAGCTGAATAGACATTTTTCAAAGGGAGACATACAAATGGCCAACAGATGCATTAAAAAAATGCTCAACATCTCTAATCATCAGGGAAATACAAATCAAAATCACTTTGAGATATCTCACTCCAGTTAGACTGGCTACTATCAAAAAGACAGAGAATGACAAATATTGGCAAGGATATGGAGAAAGGAGAACTCTTCTACACTGCTGGTGTGACTGTAAGTTAGTACAGCTATCCTACAATACAATATGAGGTTTCTCAAACAACTACAGATAGAACTACCATGTGATCTAACAATCCCAATTCTGGGTATATACCCAAGGGAATGGAAATTATTATGTTGAAGGGAAACCTGCATTTCCATGTTCATCACAGCTCTATTTACAATAGCCAAGATATGGAACCAATCTAAATGTACACATGTCTTTTGATTGTAGTGTTTAATCTACTGACATTTAAATGAATTATTCATAAAGATAACTTATTACTCATGGTGTATTATTTTTAACAGTTTTCTTAGTGTCTTCAAGTTCTTTAGTACCTCTTGTCCACTCTTGCTCTTTTCTTTGTTTTGTCTATTTTTCTTATGATATGCTTTGCTTTTTTTTTTTGTTTTCTTTTATATAAATTGTACATACTTTTTGTTTGTGTGTGTGGTTACCTTGGTGTTATATAAAATATCTCATAGTTATAGCAGTCTATTTTAAACTGATAACAACTTAGTTCAATTGAATACTATAGCTCTGAACTTTACCTTTTCCACTCCACACACAAATAATGCTATTATTATCATCATTTACATGTTTTGGGGATATTTTAAATATTTATTTATTTACCATATTTTTCCATGAATTTTAGTTATATTTATTTTTAATACTTTTGTTTTTTGGCTCTTATACTAGAACTAAGAGCAATTTACTAATCATTACAATAAGGTAGTATTCTATATATTTCCTTTTACCAATGAGTTTCGTATTTTCTTATTTTATTGTGTTACTGTTTACTGTCCTTTCCTTTCAACGTGAAGAACTTTCTGTAGCATTTCTTATAAGCAAGTTTGGTGGTGATGAAGTCCTTCAGCTTTTGTTAGTCTGGGAAGTTCTGTATATCTCCTTTATTTATGAAAGATGGTTTTGTTGGGCATAGTATTTTGGATCGATATTTTTTTCTTTCAGCAATTAGAATATATCATCCCATTCCCTTCCAGCCAGTAAGGTTTCTGCTGAAAAGTCCATTGATAGTCTTATGAGGATGTATGCGACAAATCACTTTTCTCTTGTTGCTTTCAAAATTCTCTTTTCGTCTTTGATGTTTGCCATTTTGGTTATTATGTGTCCTGGTGTGAATTTCTCTGGGTTCATCTTATTTGATGTACTTTGGGATTCCTGGATCCAATGACCATGTTCTTCTCCAATTCAAAGAAGATTTCAGCCATGGTTTTTTTAAATATACTTTTTGCCCTTTCTTGTTCTCTTTCTTTCTTAGACTTCCATAACACATATATTGCTCTGCTTGATTATGTGTCATAATTCCTTTACGTTTTCTTCACTTTCTTTCATTCTTTTATCTTTTTGCACCCATGAATAAATTATTTCTGGTATCCTGTCTTTGAATTCACTGTTCTTTTCTTCTGTTTGGTTTATTTTCCTGTGGAAACCCACTAGTGAATTTTTCAGTTCAGGTGTTGGATTCTTCAACCTCATAATTTATGTTTAGCACTTTTAAAAACATGTGTTCCATCTCTTTGTTGAAATTCTGATTTTGTTCACACATTGTTTTCTTGGCCTCAGTGAACATCTTTTTGATAATCATTTTTAAATATCTGTTATGTAAATGATATAATTCTGTTTAATTAGGTTGGCTTCTGAAAATTTCTCTTATTCCTTTCTTTGGAAGATGCTTGCTTGATTTTTAATTTTTCTTGATTCTCTTTATTGGTGCCTGTGCATTTGACAAAGCAGATACCTCTCACAGTCTTTATGAACTGGCCACATGCAGGAGAAGACCCCACCTACCAGCCTGGTCAGAGATTCTGGGAGCTTTTACTGACTCTTTGCCTCCCCAAGGAGAAGTAGGCAACTGTGTGATTTGTCTGCTCACTCTGTGCTGAGTCAGGGGCAGGCAGAGCTATAATGTCTACCAACCCAAGTTGGCTTCTCCATTCTCCCCCAGATGGCCAGACTGTGTCAGACCCATCAAAGCTTCAGGACTTACGAGACAAACACTAATTCTTCAAGCTGCCATAGGGATTTTGAGGTGCTGCATACATGAACCTACTCCTTTATTTCCCCAGGGGAAAGCTGAGAGCTGGAACTTTTTATTTGCTCACTCTGTGATCAGGGGAAAGCATTATTGGTGTCTGCTGGCCTAAGCCAAAGCCTCCATTCTCTTTCAGACAGTTACACTATATCAGACCCATCAGGGATCCAAGTCTGGCAAGACAGAAACCAGTACACTGGAAAGCCCCATTAGAAAAGTTGGAGCACTGGATGTGTAAACCAACTCCTTCCCTCCCCTGAGTGAAGCTGGAAGTTACAGGGCTTCTTCCTGGTCATATGGTGCTGTAGCAGAGAAAGAATCTCCAACACGTGTCCTGAATCTCCCTACTGGCTTTGGATGAGTCTGATTTTGCATTCACTCAGGGCGAAGATGTCTTTCAATTAATTTATGATTTCTCACAAAGAGAATATGTCCATAAATTATTGCTGAATCTGTGTGTTAGTGGGGGAAAAGAGGGTTCAGGGCTTCTTATTCTGCCATATTGCTGGTGTCACTCTTCTTAATTGGTTTTACTGCGGCACTTAGAAAAATTTCATAGCGTGCATCTACCAGATTTATTTATTTATGAATTTTATAGATATGGAAAACTGGGTTGCACCAAACTCTTTACTATCAAAAACAATGCTTTAATGAATATCTTGTTATCTGTGGCTATCTTTTTTGTATACTTTTCAGGATTTTTCTAGGATTTATTCCCAGGAGAGAGTTCACTGAGTCATTGTGCATACAAGTCCTGAATTTCAATAAATCTTGCACAGAATGACTTTACCAATATATCTACACTTCTTCCAGCAAAACTTTATGTTCCTTACCTCTGTGTATCCTAGCCAATACTTTGTATTATTTTTTGCCTTTCTTTCAGATGTTAAGCGCCATCAAATTGAGATGGCATTTTAACATAATTCAATATAAGAGATATAAATCTGTTGTTGGTTAGACTTCTATATATCTTTTTACAAGTTGCCAACAGTCTATTGACTTTGTCCATTATGACCTTAGATTGAACTGCAATCCTTACTATTGATATAGTGATATATGTCAACATTTTGCTTTACGGTTTGTGCTTTTTGTGTGTCCTTTAGGAAGACTTTTCCTTTGGTCAAAAAGGTATTCTCCTACTTTTGTTTCTAGCAGGTGTTTTCCCCATGCTTTCTTGGATTCAATAATGTCCTGGCTTTAATTCATCTATAAAATATCAATCTATAAGGACTACAAATTATGCATGGTAAAAAATAGAAAACTAGCTTAATTTTTCTACAAATGACATAAAGATGCAACACATATTTTTTCTAGCACTATCTATGAATAAGTATGTGATTTCACATGGTTTCTGGGTGTTACCTTTATCATATATCAAATTTCTGTATATGCATTGGTCTATCTATGAATCATCCGTCTGTTCCATTCTTTCTTTTTCTATAATTCAGTCAGTACCATATGCCTATCAACAAATTTAATGCTTTGAAGTGAGTTTGAATACTTAGTAGAATGTACTCTTCCTCTTTGTTCTCTTTTTTAAATTTTTATTTATTTATTTTTAAAACTTGTTTTTCTTTTTTATTGAATCATAATTGATCATACATATTTTGGGGACTCAATGTTGACATATGTTGATCAAATCAATATTATTAATATGTATATTGTTATAAATTGTATTTATTCTTTATGCCCCTTGTCCAATCTCTCCCTATCCCCCTCTACCTCCCCCTTCCCACCACAGATAAACCTAGATTTCTTCTTTCCCTCTGAAAGAGTAATGGTTACTCTGTTGATTTCTTGCCTAGATGATCTGTCCAATGCTGAAATGTGTGTTCAGGTTCAGGCCCCCAGTATTATCACAGAGCAGGTGCTTCTTCTGTCACTCTGGAATGGGCTTTGTAGAGAAAGACATCCTCTTCTTTGGTCTCTGCTGGTGACTCTCCTTGTGTCAATGCACTCCAGTGGCTGGTGGACCATCTGCGTGTTGGTTGTGATGTCTAGTCACTTTCGCAGCAGCCATGGTTACTTTGGTGGCTGTGGTGGGCCACCCACATGGAGGTGGTGTTTTTGGCATGCTCCTTGGTGCTGGTGTTGTGCCTGGTTGGGGGAGGGTCTGGTCCCCATGGCACTGGCAGTGTGTCTGGATGTGGGTAGGGAGGTCTGGTCCTCAGCTCCATGCCCTGGGCCCCTGGGCATGCCCCAAGGAGCTGGCAGTGTGTGTAGTTTTGGGTGGGGAATTTGGTTCCTGGCTTCATGCCTCAGGTCCCTGGTGGGCCTGGGCCAGAACTAATTTTTTTGTCCTTTGCTTACTTCTAAGATGGGGGAACTTCCTGTACTAGTACTTGAGCTGTGTGGTTGAGCTAAATTGCTGCTTTGCTGCTGTTTCCTTAGGGGAGACATTTTGTGCAGCTCAGGGTTTAATGGTTGACTTTATAGATACTTCTGGCTCTCCAAAGACCCAGTGCACCTGGGTTGTGTAGAAACTCTGATCTGGGCCTGAGTTTTTCCATCAAACTGCACTCCATGCAATTCTGCATTCCCAGCCAGTCTCCTCTGAGTGGTTCTGTGCTGATTTGGGTGTGGATTGGCTGACCTTGCTGTGTCCCAGTGTTCTCCCAGAGGGCCTGTCTCCCCCACTGCCCGTGCTCCAAACACTTCCCATGGGACAGGCCCTGTGTCGGTCCCTTGTGATGATTCACCGGCCTCTGAATGGCTCCCCTTTTTCAGCTGTTCTGGCTCCTCACTCCTGCGTGGGTCCACGGGAACCCTATTAGTGGTCTTGCTGTCCTGGGGATCATCAAGGCCCTCTTTTCCCCTGCTGCCTCCAAGCAACTCCATCTGAAGGGCACGAGTGTGGCTTCTGCCAGCTCCTGCTCCATGCGCTCCACAGCCCCAGCCTTAAAGCAGCTGCAGCCTGAAACACTCTGAGTAGTTTTTCTTTCTTTCATGGTGGCTTTTCCTGCCTTCATGAATTCTGTAGTTCTCTCGTCCTCTTCCCCTGAGATCCAGCAGCTCCAGCTTGGCTTTTCTTTCATTTTTATAGTTGTAAATGGGTTGATTCATGGGAGAGAGTGACACTGGGGACTGTCTATTCCACCATCTCAAACAGAATTCCTCTTTATTATTTTTTTAAATTGACTTAGCTGTTTGTAGACCTTCACGCTTTCATAATTAGCTTTCCTGAGTTGATTTAATAAAACGGTGGAATTTTAAAAGATAGTTCACTGAGTTTATAGATTATTTTGAATAAGAGTAACATATTTGCTATATTAGTTTTTATTATTCATGAAAAATAGAACCATGCATTGAAATGGCCCTTCATGTCATGTCCCAATATTACTGGAAATATACATTTAAAGTTTCTCCATTAACATTAGAAAGTTTGCTCTATCAGTTTGTTTTATTAATTTAATGAGATTTCCTACTATTTCAGGTTCCTGAAAGTTATACTATAAACACTTCACTAATATTGTAGTATGCTTTTCCTGAAAATATTGGCTAATCATATATATATATATATATATATATATTTACCTCATTAATGTGATTTTTACTGGTAGATTCTCTGATTCTGAATCATTGTCATATTTCTGATATGAAACCAATTTGATCCTGATAAACTATGTAGATAGATTTTATAAATATTCTTTAGAATTTTTACATCAATTTTTATAAGTCTGATTGGCTTATATTTTTCTTTTGAGTTTCATAACATTAATCGGTCGGCTTTTCATCTCTTTTATGTACTCTGGAATACCTTCTATGATATAAATATTCAATTCCATGAATTTTCAAAAATACCTTTAAAAATTATCTCTATATTTTGTTTGGGGTAGAGAGTTGAACTTTGAATATTTAAATTTATTCAAAGATTATTGCTCTGTTTTTAAAACTTTTTATTTCTTCTTAAACAAACATAGCATTTTAAACTGTTTCAAAACTTTACCCATTTGACCAAGTATTACCAAATTTATTAGTATGTTATTATTAATAATATTTTATTATTTATTTTGAGTTATGTTATCTCTAGATTTGTACTTTTCTTGTTTTTAATTTTTATTTGCATATTTTATATTTTATTTTTATCTATTTTCATAATAGGCTTCTTTATAGTATTTATTTTTATATTAACCTCTTCAAAGACCCAGCTCTTAGTTATTAGTTTTCTTTATTTAGTGCTATTTGTTTTCCAATTTTGTTTATCATTTCAATTATGTGGGCTTTCCCACTTATTTTTTCCTTCTTTATTTTGACATTTGCCCATTTGCTCCAGAAAAAGTATTTAGTTCTTCATTCATATTTTTAACAATTCATTTTCTGATAAATGTATAAAAAGAAATAACTTTTATGGAACATATAATGTAGAATTTTACTTCCACTCTGTCTTACAGATTATGGCCTGTAGAGGTTTCCGTTAATGTTCAATCCTAATCATTATGTAATCTCTATAATATTTTGATTTTTAGCCTAAGAGTTACTTATTAATACACTTTATAGTTTCCAGACATATGGGGCTTACAAAAATGTAGTTCTTACTGTGGTTTTCATTTTTAATAAATTGTACTCGGAGAATATACTCCATGCACTGTTAATTAGAATTTAGTGACATTTGATATTCACAGTTTTCTTGGAAATAATGTCTGTTCTCTTAGTACTGAGTGGTAAGAACTAAGACATATTTTACATATGTCTCTCTGTTAAGGCGTATTATTTGTTTTATGCCACTACTCTCCCATTTTGAATCAGAGCTCAGCAGAGTACAAGGCCCAAGAGCGAAAGGAAGATCTTCCTCGTATGTTGTTCAAAGAAGATGAGTATTCTGCTGGGAAGGAAGGAGAGCATTTTATTATCTAATTTTTCTTTGGACTGAACTACCTATAACTTACTTCTAAATAATTAAAACGAAACTTGTAAAAAGACAAAAATCATAGTATTCTTTGTGTTACTAATGGTTGTGTGTATATCCCAATTACTTAGGTAGCTGGATAAGAAATTATGTCACAAGAATGTCATTTTTTGATTTAGATCATCAAAATAAAATGTCAGAGTGAAGAGACTCTCATAGAGCATTCTAAATTCAGGGATAATGTTTTTATATGCCTTTCCACTTGGCACAATTGTATTTTAATTTAGTACATTTATATGTGACATTTCAGGGAAAATGCTCTAATTTTCATCTTTTACTATACTTTTCATATTTCTGAATAACTTGAAAATCTTCAGGCTTTTCAAATCAAGAAACTTCTTGTCACAATACAGTAATCATACATCATCCATGTTTA
Organism: Galeopterus variegatus; assembly: GCF_000696425.1. Taxonomy (NCBI): domain Eukaryota; kingdom Metazoa; phylum Chordata; class Mammalia; order Dermoptera; family Cynocephalidae; genus Galeopterus; species Galeopterus variegatus. The sequence goes on from NW_007730558.1 coordinate 32,176, forward strand.
GGAGTAATGCTTTGGAATCTCTCTCATGCCATTTTCAATAAGTTTTCACCCACTTATGACTTGTTTAATGAGGTCAAGAATATAAGCCTGACATCCACTGGAAAGACTCCAGAGTGGAAATTCAGGAACAGTAATTTTTCTATAAAAATACAATTGAGTGTACAAAGGTTATATTAGATCAGAAGTAGGTTTGTATTCAGTGGGGCTGGAAAAAGATTAAAACATGTAAACTAAAGATAATTAAAATGGTGTGAAAATATGACACCTAATTTCCCACAGAAAAAGTGTTATTACACACATGATTAATGTCTATAGATGACAATGTTCTATCATAGTATGTCAAAAGCTTTGAAGTTAGAAAACAATAAAGAAAGAGCTTTGGCAGGGTCCCAAAGATAATTTTTATTATATTCTGGGGTAGGAGCTCCAGAGAGCACTATTAATGTTTCCATGGTTGAAAATACAGGAATTTTAAAAAAAAAAATGGGAAATCAATGAGGTGAGCAAACAAATGTTTTAGCTAGATGAGATTGTTTTAGAACTAGTTAATTCTATTAATATTTTTTTTGCCTGAAATCATTATTTGGATTGATGTTTAAGATGGATTTGAGATCACTTATTCATTCATTAAAAATGTGTAATGCATATTTGCTGTGGGAAAACGTGGGGGTTTTTATTTGTTTTGTTTTTTAATATACACAGTCATGGAATGTATTTTGTGCCTTTAAATGGCTCCCAATCTTTTGTGGTATGTGCTGATCTTATAGTGAATAGTTCTGATATGTAATATTTTAGTTCTTTTCCATCAGAAACATGGTAGGATTGCACCATTCTAGTTATGTATAAGGAACAGTGATGCCTGTCAATTTCAGTAGCAGCCTTTAAATTCCCATGTGTAATTTACCATGCTTCCTTCTCCACTATTACTGGTGATATTCTAGACCTAGGGACTCCAACAATCTGAGTCTGTAAACGAGGACATCATCAAGCAGGTCTCACCTTCTGATCAAAGGGAAATCAAGTTCCTTAAGTCTATTCTGGTTGAAACAATAATAGTTACATTATTAACAACAAAATTTACTTATTTATTCATTCTAAAAATACTTACTGAGCATTCTATTAAAAACACCATATTAAGTATACTAATACCATGGACATAGATGTGAATTGAATACAGTTTTTACCTTCAAGTTGATGACTAGCTGGTAAGGGTAGGTAGACAGGTACAGTAGTCCCCCTTTATCTGCAGTTTTGATTTCTGTCATTTGTTACTCACAGCCAACTGCAGTTCAAAATATGAAATGAAGGATCCCAGAAATAAACAGTTTATAAATCTTAAATTGCACACAGTTCTGAGTAAAGTGATGAAATCTCGAGCTATCCTGCTCTGTTCTACATAAATCATCCCTCTGTACAGTGTATCCATGCTTTGTAAGCTACCTGCCCAATAGTCACTCAGTAGCCGTATTGGTTATCAGATCAACCATCCTCGTATCCCAGTGCTTGTGTTCAAATAACCCTTATTTTACTTAACAATGGCCCCAAAGTGCAAGAATTGTGATGCTGGCAATTTGGATATGCCAAAGAAAAGCTGTAAAGTGCTTCCTTTAAGTAAAAAGGAGATAGTTCTGAAGTTAACAACAAAAAAACCTGTATGCTGAGGTTGCAAAGATGTATGGTAAGAACAAATTATCTCTCCATGAAATTGTGCTCAGGGAAAAAGAAATCCATGCTATTTTTTTTTTTTTTTCATAACTCAAACTGCAAAAGCAATGGCCACACTGTGTAAGTGTTGAGTTAAGATGTAAAAGGCATTACATTTGTGACTGGAAGACATGAACAGAAAACATGTTCCGAATGATAGCAATGTGTTGCACCAGAAAGCATTGAGCCTTTATGAAAAGACTTCAGTAAGGGATCCCCTGAAACAAGTGACATGAAGCCATTTACTGCAAGTAAGGGATTTTTACATAGATTAAGCAATAGGTATGAACTGAAAAATGTAAAAATTACTGAAGAGGCTGCATCTGCTGGTGAAGAAGCTGCTGCCACATCAGTAAGATATTTTGAGAGAGTGAGAGAGAGAGAAAGAGAGAGAGAGAGAGAGAGCGCATCTCCCTTACTGAACATCACAGCATAGTCTAGCTTACCTCAATGTGCTCAGAACACTTGCATTAGCCTACACTTGGGCAAAATCATCTAACCAAAGCCTATTGTTTAATAGTGTTGAATATCTCATGTAATTTATTGAATAATGTACTAAAAGTAAAAAAGAATGGTTGTATGGATATTCAAAGTACAGTTTCTACTGAATTTGTATTGCTTTCACACCAATGTAAAATTGAAAATCATAAGTTGAACCATCTTAAGTCTGGAATGTCTGTAACTGCAGAAGGAAAAATTAAACTTAAAGGACATTTTAATTCACAGAGAGGAAATGTAACTGTATGCTAATAGCCATGCAGATTATCTCAAAGAATTTAAGTAGGAGGGTCCTTGAAAAGCAGGATGAGATTTACACTTGAGAAAGATGACTTTGACATCAGTAAAAATTAGAGTTTAAGTTGGACAATATGAGGTTCAGGAGACTGTCCTGAGAATATGTTATGAAATAAGAAAGTCGGAGTAGGAAAGCAGAGGAGAGAGAAAATAATAGTAAAGAGAGATGATGTAAGGATAAGAAGCAAAACCCTCATAAAAATACTAGTTCATTTTCCTTGAGCACTTAATCTGTTCCAGGCACTGTGCTAACTTCTTTACACAAATTTTTGTACGTCATTTTTATAATAGATTAAGCTTAGGTGTTAAGTATACGAGGCACAGACAAGTAAAAGAGGCATCAAGATTACTTAATTAGGAGTGGTAGTTCTGGGATTGGGCACGTAAAATTTGACCTCAGGCCACATTCTCCTAAATGCTAGTTTATACATACTGCCTCCCCAAGAGAGATAGGACTTCATGGTTGATTGAATAATAATAGCATTATGTAATAACTATCATAAAAATATTCAGGCAGTATAATAGTTCAGAAAAAGAGAGATATAAAAGGGTTTCATAATAGAGGTGGTAATTGAAATACCCTTTGATAAATGGCTAAGATTTCAATGAGTGAAATTGGTGACAAGTTTTTCTAGGTGTGATTAAAACTCATGCGGAGTTTTTCAGTGGGTAGGGAAAAAAGTTTTGTAGTGAGTGTAAAAGGGAAGTATTAGAATTATAAGATAATTTTATACAGAAAGAAATAATATTCAATAGCTATTTGCTCACTGTAGTTATAAAAATAAGATTGGCGAGACATATTTAGATCAGATTGCAAAAGGCTGTAAAAACTAACTTAATTAGGTAGCACTTGAAAGTTTGGGCACTAAGGAGAAAAATCATGTTATACTTTAGTTAGGTTAATGTGAAATTAGAGGGAAGAATGGTGGTTGTAGGATCAATTAGAAGTTTATTCCTGTAAACCAGACAAGATATTATTGGAACCTAAAGAATTTGTGGTAGAAGTAAGAAAATTAAGAAATTAGGGATAATAAGACATACAAACTTTAACAGGTGTGGGTGATATCAAAAAATAATTTAGTAATATGAAAAAGCTATCATATTCCTCCTGATGGAACAAGCAGAGAAAAAAATCACTTTTGTGATATTCCTACTTAAAATGTGTAATTTGAATTCAGTCAAGAGAAATACCAGACAAATATAATTTTAGTGATATTCTGCAAAATAGCCATGCTGTACTCCTCAAAAATGCCTAGGTTGTTGTATTAGTCCATTTTGCATTGCTATAACAGAATACCTGAAGCTGGGTAATTTATAAAGAAAAGAGGTTTACTTGGCTCATGATTCTGGGACAGCTGTGTCTTGTGTGGGTCTCAGGCTGCTTCTACTCATGGCATAAAGTGGCAGGCAGCCAGTGGGTACAAACAGATCACATGGCAAGAGGAAGCAAGAAAGAGAGGGGAGGTGCCAGGGTCTTTTAAACAACCAGCTCTCACAGGAACTAATAAAGTAAGATCTCATTCACCACCCCCACCCACCAGGGAGAGCATTAATCCATTCATGAGGGATCTGCCCCCATGACTCAAACTGCTCTAAACACTGCCACATTGGGGATCAGATTTCCACATGAGTTTTGCAGGGACAACACATGCAAACTCTATCTGTTGTGAAAGAAAAAAAAAAAAAAAAAAAAAAGGAGAAACCATTTCAGATTAAAGAAGAATAAAGTGTCATGAGAATTAAATACAGTATGTGATCCTAAATTGAAACCACATCCAGTTTTTTTGTTTTTTGGTTACATAGGACACTGATGAAAGAGTGAGACCTACTAAAATATAAATATGGTTTTAAGATTAGATAATATTATCTGTCAATGTAAATTGTGGATTTTAATAAAGGTACTTTAAGTTTGTAAGGAAGTATCCTTTTTCTTACAAAAGATATTAATATATTTTAGAATTAAATTTCAAAATTTGAAAATATACCAAGTATGATCTCTGACTAAAATGGAATGAAATTAAAAATAGACAAGAACAAAATAAATTAAAAAGCCTCAGATAATTGAAAATTAAGTAACATATGTCGAGCTAACTATTGGTTTGAAATTATTTTGGACCAAATAATAATAAAAATATAACACAGCAAAATGTTGGGATGCTGATAATATACCATTTAAAGGAAACATTTTACATTTAAGTGCTATTAGAAAATAGGAAAAATTTAAAACCAGATACCTAAACATACATACCAAGGTTAAAAAAAAATAAATTAAAGCCAAATTAGTAGAAAAAAAGGAAATAATAAAAGTAATAAGAAATGGATGAACTAAAGAACAGATGCACAACAGAGAAAATTAAAACGTGTCTTTAGTATTAAATGGAATTTATAAAGTCATAGAAACACTCATCAAAAACATAATGTAGAATACATAAATTATCAATATCAGGAACGAAATCACTATAGATCATAGGAATATGAAAAGAATAATAGGAGAATGCCAAAAGCTCTATGCTGAGACATTAAAACTTAAATACAATGGAAAAAGTCCTTGAAAAATATAACTTACAAAACCAAGACAAAATAGAAAATTAGGATAACTTCATATCTATTAACATATTTTAATCCATTGTCAAAATCTTCCCATATGCTTCAAGAAAAGATGGTTTCACTGATGTATTTTATTAACCATATAAAATAAGAAACATTGCCAATATTTAAAGGGGGATGTAGTACTGAAAGATGCTACAACGTGAATGAAACTAGAGGACATTACGTTTTGTGAAAGAAGCCATCATAAAGAACACAGTGTATTATTCCATTTATATGAAATAAAAGGAATGTCAATAGAGACAGAAAATAAAATAACTTAGGGCTTAAAAGATTGGGGAATGATGAAGAGTGACTGTTAATAAATATGAGATTTTTGGAAGAGAGTTACGAAAATGTCCTATGACTGAGAATAGTGATTGCTGCACACTTCGTAAATGTGTTAGAAACCATCAAATTACATACTTTAAGTTCATAAATTGTATAATATATGATTAATATCCAGATGAAGCTATTAATGAAAATGTTCAAAACATCTTAAACAATGATGTTTTTCCCAAGAATAAAAACTTATTTTCACTTGTAAAAATCAAAGTAATTAACAATATTATCAGAATAAAGGAGAGATACTTCACGATATCATTAGATGTAGGAGAAAAAAATGACAAATGTTATCACCCATTCATTAAAAGCAAAAAGTAAAAAAGAAAACAATGCTCAACAAACTTAAGGTAAAAGGAAATTTCCTCAAATTGATAAATGACATCTAAGGAATAACTAAAAAAGTGTCTATAATAGAACTAAAACTAACAATTCACATCATGCATATTGGTGCTTTTCCTTGTTTTCACCTTTATTTTCTCTAAGCTAGGAAATTGTTGATATACTCAGAAAAAGGGGCCAACATCCTAATTACATACACACTTTTCTCCCCTTTTATTATTCTTGTGCAAAATCTTTTCGGATTTTTAGACACTTCTGTGTCGTAAACCCATTTGCATTCTGTGTCCCAATCTGCCATCTCGCACTTCCACACCCACACGTACATGAGCTGGGGGGTAGGGAATAGTCCCTGCGTGCTTGTAAGAATCTATGGGACTTCAAGGCATTGCATATCTAGAGAAACAATTGGATAGCTGTGGGGTCCAAAGAGATTCTGAATCACCAAATGGAATAGGGGAATAAAACTGTATTGAAATAGAGAACAAACAGAGGATTCCAAAAGCAAAGTTGTTGGGCAACAGAGTATCTGGGTTCGGATGAATGAGGAGGAGTCTAATGCAAATTTTCTATAACTGACATTATTGTTGGCTAATGAGAGCTAACACTTATTGGGCACTTAATGTGAGTCAGCCATTGTCCAAATTCCTTTTAAAAATTACAGATGCTCCTCAACTTATGATGGGATTACATCTCAATAAACTCAGTTCAAAATATCATAAGTCAAAAATGGGCATTTTGTAAACATGATGGGATGCGAAAACAAAACATGATATCCAAAAAATGCTGGCGACACAGTACACTGTAGAATATCTATTGTTTACTCTCCTGATCTCGTAGCTGACTGAGAGGTATAGCTCTCTGCACTGCTCAGCAGCATGAGAGAATATTGTACTGCATACTGCTAGTCTGGAAAAGATCAAAATTCAAAATTTGAAATATGGCTTATACTGAACGTGTATCACTCTTACACCATCAGAAAGTGGAAAAATCTAAGTTGAACCATCTTAAGTAGGGAACAATTTGTACTTTATTTAAATCTCATAACAGATAGATGAGTTGGTATTATTTTCCCATTTAAAAAGTAGAAAATGAGAATTATATACATTAAATAACTTTGGCACTATCAGCAGGCTTTTTAATGGAGCAAGAGTTCAAAACAGTGTAATTCTACAATTGCAGTTCATCTGCTGATGCTAATATACCTGTACTTAACAATGCTTAACAATATTTAATATAAAAGTATTTTATGAACTGTTAGAGTAGGTAATAGAAACCCAACTAGATTGAGCTATATTAATAGGTGATAGAGACTCTATTTCAAGTATTTACTTTGAGAAAATACAGAGACTGAGCTCTCTGTATGAACCCCAAAGAAAGGAAGATAGTTGGTTTCCCCTTGTGACTTTTAGACACTTTGGCATGACTGGCAAATCTAAGGTCAGGAAAACAAGAGTTTCAGGATCTATTGTGATGCCTACTGAAGTTCTGAAAGAGAAAAGAGGAAACTTGAGAGTATTTTCCAAGTCCAGTAGAAATTTAAAAGAACTGATAATCTAGGAAAGGAAATTTCAGTAAGTTTTATATGTGTATAGTTTATAGCCATTTTATAATGTCCAAAAGGACTTAAAGGTTATGAGTTAAAACCAGTTAACCTTGCGATACACTCTTTAAAATGAGAGTTTAAGAATAACCGTGAAAAATCCTACTGTTCTGGGAAAAAGTAAATCAAGGAAACATGGAGTCAAGTGTCAGGTCAGACTCTAAATCGTGCTAGCAGCTGTTAGTAGGCAGGAAGCCAAAGACAATTATTATCCAACTGAGGGACATGTCAATCCATCAGCCACAGCACGGTGTGCTGAACAAACTTCCTTGAACTTTCAAATCTGGAAAAAGAAAGACCCAAGTTGACAAGCACAAGGAAATCTCTACCAACCTCCAAGAAGCAGAGTGTTGCCATTTTTCTAAAGTTGATTCACCCTTATCTAATCTCGGCTCTCTTCCCTTTCTCCCGTATAGAAACCCATCCACATTGATACTGGGTCGTGCTATCATATGACAGTTATTCCATATTTTAGTGTGTGAAGAATGACAGCATATACATGAACAATCTGAACCAAGCTGGTATTGACATTGCAGCTTCTCAGATTAAAATCTATACTGTAATTCATAGACAAACAGTATGAGAAACAGTATAGTTTTTGTGGCCCTTTTTTCTTTTTTGAAACAATATAAAACATCAAATACTTACTAATTTCCTCATTTCCAAAATGCTACCATAAATGAACTCAACAATAAGCAGTAACTGGGAACTTCCAGATGATAAATATAAAAAGGTCTTAGAGAGAAATAGACAACTCTTTCATTATTAAAAGCAACCTAAAGGAATTTGTGATGTTAGAACTGAGACCAATCTTTTATGAAGCAGGAAGTTTAGATACTATCTTGGCTCAATTGTTTGCTTTAAAGATAGTTTACTTCAGTTGAATGTTTTATATAACTTTACTTAACATCATAAATAAGCCTGGGTTTGAATCCCAATTATATGACATTTGTTTGTCCATGAACCTCTCCAAGTCTCAAAATACTGCATAAGGACATGTCACTACATCAGCGATAGGAAGGTGTGCTGAACAAACTGACTCGCAACTCTCAAATCCTGAAAAAGAAAGAAATGCCCAAATTGATAAGCACATGAGGCTATGGGGCTCAGAACAGATTATGTATATAAAATAATGTAATCAATATAACTTCATGTTTACATAGGCCCTGTAATCAGATAGACCTGATTTGAACCCCAGATTTATCTTTTACCAGCTGTATTGGCTTGAACGATTATTGAATCTCTTAAAAACTTTACTTTCTTTACCTGTAAATTTAGGATAACAAATACCTACCCTAAAAGGTTGCTATGAGTTTATAGGTGCTATCAAAATCTCATAAGAATGATGTCAGAGGAGAGGGTCTGGGAGACCTGATAGCCAGCCTCAACCCACCCCATCTTCTAGCAGGTTCTCGACTCTGCCACAGGAAAGAACTCAAGGACAGAGTCACAATACAAAGTGCAATGGTTAAGAAGTATAGGTTTCACAGAGAAAGTGTTGCCTAGCTCCAGAGACTGGGCAGGGTCTGCACCAAGTTTAATACAGAAGTGAGAAATACACACTTAATGTTTAGTACAAAGTGTAGCTGGCTCAAGAGAGTGAGCAAAACAGCCCCTTAGAAATAAGCTCAACAGAAAAGTAAAATATACACACCTCTCTGGTAAGGTGCAGGCTACAGGAAAGCAAGAAACCAGCTTAATACAAAAGTAAGAAATACATGCAAAGACTAGGCTGGCCCCAGAGTGAACAGCAGCTTTCTAAAGGCAAGTTTTTGTTTGTTTGCATATGAATTTATTGGAAAATTTAAAATATTATCAGAAGCAGGCGATCTAGCAACATTTGAGTTTGTGTTGTTTAAACATATGAGGGTATTTCAAAAAGTTCATGTAAAGTTTCATATTATCTTTTTTTTAAAAAAAACAAGGAAATGCACATTTATTTGTTCAAATAGCAAATACATAAACTGAGTAACAGATGAATAACAGAATACTATGTAGAAAGAAGGGCTTCAAATTTTCACAAAAACTGGAGATGTAAAACTTATTACAATTTACATATTTCATTTTATAATCTCTACAATTATTTAAAATAGCTTTTTAAAGTCTTCCAAAAGCATGCAAATGTCAAATTAATTTCAACAGAGGAAGGTGAATAAACTTTTCAAAGAAAATTAATTTCTAAGCAAATCAACAAGTCCTCTTCATAAAAATAAATCAAGAATAGAAATTAAATATCTCAGTTTAGCAACATAAATAGTATAAAAATCAATAAAACAGAATATAAACATAGGGGCACTTCAAGATGTTTATGGAAAATTGAATTAAAAGATAAATGGAAGTCTTTCCATGAACTTTTGTTTGTTTAAATTTTCCTTTTTTTTTTAAAGAGTAGGATCATAGAAAATATATTCTCTGACCAAAATAATATAAGGAAATTTAGAAAACTCACAAACGTGTGGAAATTAAACAACACGCTCTGAAATAAACAATGGGTAAAAAGAAAAATCACAGGGAAGTTAGATAGTACTTTGAGATAAAGATCAAAGCACAACATATCAAAATTTAGAAGATGCAGGGCTCACGCAGTGCTTAAAGGAAAATTTATACTTGTAAACACCTACATTAAAAATAAGGGAAAACTCAAATCAGTAATGTAAACTTCTACTTCAAGAAAATACAAAAAGTAGAGCAAACTAAACCAAAAGCAAACGTAAGTAGGAAATAACAAAGATTACAACAGAAATATATGAAAGAGGGAATTTAAAAAATAATAGAGAAAATGAACAAAATCAAAATTTAATTCTTTAAAAAAATCAACAAAATTTGCAAACCAGTATTGTCTAGACTGACCAAGAAAAAAGAGAGAAGACTGAAATCACTAAAATCAGAAATAAAGTAGCAGCATTGTTACATTACTAGTATGGAATTACAATTCTAACATGCTGAACAACAAAAATATGAAACAAGAACAAATGAGAAAAAGGACTAAACTAATAGGCATGTGTGTTTTTTTGTTTTGTTTTGTTTTGTTTTTATTTCCTGAGGATTTGTTTTGTAAGTGCTGAATATATTTTTCTTTTCATCACTCCCTTGAAGAATAGTAAGCATGTTTCTGTGGTAGCCAGCCCCCCCCATCCCCACTCACTGAGAAATTTGTTTGCACAGCCAGTTCCGAGTTCCTATTTCTATGCAGAACAGCTGTTTTAGTGTTATAGAAAGCCATAAAATCTACCTCATGTACCTGATGTGGAGGTCTTTGGAGGGAATTAATTCTTGTATAACTGGCTGCCAGGCACATTTCTGGAAATAGGAACCAATGCAGCAACTGTGCAAACACTGTCCCTACCTCCCAACCCTCCAACTTGGGGCACAAATACTTGTGATTACCGTTATTATTATTTAAGTTTTAGGCTCTGGAGAATCCAGATGCCTTCAAACAAAATAATAATGGGAAATCTTAACTATTGACACATTTTCTCTGTGCCAGTCACTGTATTAAAGCAGTCTATATTTACTCATTTTATACTCATGGACAGTATGAGGTTAGTGCTGTTATTATTCTCTGCACCATAGATGATACACACAGGGGAAGTGATTCTCAAAGTCAGAGATATATTTAAATCCAGTCAGTCTAGCTCAGGCATTGACTCCTATTAGGCTAATATGCCTCAGTGTGTAGCATTCAGGCAATGTGTTGAGATTTTTCAATGAAATATTGATTTGATCTTTGAATCTTCGTTGCATTTTTAACATTTGAAACACTTTAAAAGTTTTTCTCCTTCTATGCATGAGTGATTATTCCAATTTTATTTGTGTCACATTTCCAAAACTTATTGAGTATGCTGAAGTGAAGCCCAATTCAGGAGACTGAACTGTACCTTGGAGGCTTTCAGTAGTAAACATACTGCTTGAAAGATCAAAAGAGGTCAAATGCAAATAGTACTTTCTAGAAATTACTCACATGTAAAGTTAAAGACAAAGTAGATAAGCAGAGTTTTTGCAAAGAGTTGTAGTATGAAATCTTTAACTGTATCTAGATCCATGCTGAGATCCCATAAAATCACTTATTTTGTTCGGCACCTCTCTTATAGTTCCACATATCAGAAAAGCTCAAGGCAAAACATTTTTTAACGTGAATTCATTACAAATTTCCCTAGGGACAGGGAGTAAACTTATTAAGCCTTTATAGTCACTCACAAATTATTCCTTATTCATTCACTCACTTAGTCATTCAACCATTTGCTTTCCATGCCCTGTAGTCAAACAGACCATAGTTTACATCATAGCTCATAATTAACTAGCTTTCTTACTTTGAGCAATTTTGAGGAATAATTGTTGCAACTTTTTAAAGGGTTGCTAGAGACATTCGATGGAAAAATTTATATAAAGAGCATACTATCGACTAAGGCACTAAAACTAGTCTACTCATTCCTGATGTCTTTCTCTTCTAAACTTGCCTCTAACCTATTCCATACTTTTAAGACCCAGCTTCCATCCATTATAGCATTACCCTATTCAAAAAGCTCTTTTTATTTTTCAGATTTATTTTTAAATTTTTCATTCCGAGATTGTAAAACTGACAAATCTTCTTGACACGTGCCCAATACACACACACACATCCCCAAATATATCTCCTGTAAAACCTCTTTTTAGGTTGCATATTCTTCCAAAGCACCCCCTTGTTGCATACCTCCAGCACACAGGCTGAAACCTCTACCTGTAGAAGAACTCCCCTTACCCTGCCTTTCCAGCTAAAGAGATTATTCCAATTATTCAAGTAGGTCAAGTGCACATACCTTGCCCCATGAAACATTTTGTGACTCCTACAATGGCATGTTCCTTGCTTTCTGAATCACTGCAACAATTTGTATGTACTCCTTATATTATAATTATCTTAGGTTGCCCTTCATTACAGTGTTTTATGTATGCCTCTGATTACTATAATTAGAAGATGGGTTCCTTTCAGTGTCTACCACAGTGTATGGCAAAGAGTGGACATGCAGTAAATATTTGGCCAAATTGCAAAGGTTGGTTGGTTCATCCTCATAGAGGAAGTAATACAGGTCACACAGGAGGAGCATGAAATTCCTGGGACTAAATTGTTCTAGCTGCTTATTAAGGTCATTTGCATTCACTAACAGTTGAACAGGTGGTGGGATTGTTAGACTAATTTTCAAGTTTTGGATTCAGTTGTATTTTTGAGTAGTTATCAATGCACTTTACTGTGGGTAACTGTGTTGACATTTCTTTTGGTATTATGTATAGTCCAAGAAATGTTTATTGGAGGTAATGGAGAGAAGATAATGACTTTAATTTTCTACTTTTTATTTTCTATAGGATATATTGTAAGTACAGCTATTGGTAGGTCAATCTGGTACATGGAAACATTGTTACCATATTTTTGACTGTTGTATTAGGAGAAGATTCAAATTCAAGTAACCTATAAAATAGATTCAATTGTCATGTGTATTTGTAGAGGGTTAAATATCTTGATTCTCTTTTTTTAGAATAGGGTTTTTAGGTAATGCATGTATGGGACTAAAGTCCTTGGTTAGGGGGCAACAACTCACAGTTGGGGGCAATGGCCCATCTAACCAATTCTAATTACTGTTTACGGATGGGATTATGTACTTTGATTATTTAACATACTGATTGTTGTTAAAAGATGTTGAAAGAATTGCTGTAGGGAAAAATGTGAAAAAATGTTTGCTACAGTCAAGGTGTTTGTTGATGGAAACTTTAGAGACAATTTTACTTAGATTTAATAATAAGAATGAAACTCTTAAATCATTTAAGGAGATGTATTTTAGATTAGATAATGATCACAGTTTGATCAACTTTGCTTTTCACAAATTGTACTTTGGAATGTCTTGTTGTTAATTTAAATGATGTTACTAGTTTCCATTGTTTAAGCAATACTTAGCCATAGATAACTTTTCTCACATTGCCCATGTCTTTGTGTCCTTTTGAAATTATTGAATTAATTGATTTTTCTTGTGAAACTTCCTTGTCTTTATAATAAAAACAAAAGCTAACTTTAAATCAGGGCTGTAACCCATTTTCTTCTTCTAACAAAGGAGTTGCTGAGGTGCAGTCCCTTTGGGCTTCTCATTACATTCTTCTCATTGCTTGGAGTAATCTTTTGTGCCTCAGTTACACAGCGAGAAGTGTAACATGTATTAGTTTGTATCTGTTGCTTATAGCAAAATACCTGGAACTGGGTGATTTATAGGGAAATGAAATTTATTGCTTACAGGTTTGGTGGCTGGGAAGTCCAAAGTCCAGGGAACAAATCTAGGGCCTTGGTGGTGGTGACAGTGACCCAGGGGTTTCACATGGCAGAAAATGGTGGAACACAGAGACAAACCTGTCATGTGCTCTTCTTTTAAAGCCCTCAGCACCACACCACTGACCACCATTATTAATCGATTCACTACAGCATGATTCTATAATCTGATCACTTCAGGACCCCACCTTTCAATTGCTATAACAGGATTTCCTACCCTCAACAGGTACAATAAGAATTAAGCTTCAGTTACGTTGAGGGGGCATCCAATCTACAGCATTTTCCCCCTGGCCCCCCAAAACTCATGCCTTTTCCCACACAAATGAATTCATTACATCCCCTAAGTCAACTTGTTTCAACTCAAGAGTCTGCAATGCAAAGTCACATCTATGAAATCAATACAAGTTATCTACTTCCAAGATGCAATGGTGGGACAAACATAGGGTGCATATTCCCATTCTGAAAGGGAGAAATAGGCCCCCCCAAAAGGGGGTAACAGGCCCTAAACAAGTCTGAAAACCAGCAGGGCATGCATTAAATCTCAAATCTGGAAAATCATGTACCTTGACTGTATGTTTCATATCTTCTGCATGCTGGTGTAAGGGTTGAGTCTCAAGTCCTCAGGCAGCTCCTCTTCTGTGGCTTTCCTCATCTCACGTGAGGCTTTAGCTCTCACTGGCTGGCATTGCATGCTGGTAGCTCTACAATTCTGGGTTCTCCATCACTGTCTGCTCTCATGGCTCCACTAGTCATGGCATTGATGGGATTTCTCTGCTGCATCTCTGACCCATGTTTCCATTCCAAATTGCTCTAGTGAAGGCTCTATGTGGTGAATTCTCCCCTTCAACTAATCTCTTCCTGGGCCCCCAAGTTTTCCATGCATCCATTGAAATCAGGGTGGAGGCTCTCAAGCCTCCACAGCTCTGGCATTATGTGAGCCTGCAGACCTAAGACCATATGGATGCCACCAAGACTTGCAGCTTGTATTTTCCAAAGCTGTGAGTCCAGCCACACCTGGGGCCAATTTAGCCACAGATGGAGCAGCCAGAGCAACCAGGATGCTGATGTGTGGGAAGCAGCATCCCTACATGTCCCTGGGCAGTGAGCCCATGGAGGGCACCTTGGTCCTGTTCCCCAGGACCTTTTTGTCTCCCTAGGCCTCTGGTACTGTAATGGAAGATACAGCTTCTAAGATCTCTGAAACTTCAACATGTTTTTTTTCCCTTTCCTTGATTAACTCTTTTTTTTGTACTCATCTCTTTAGCAAAGGACCCTTGGGCAATATCTTTGCTTTTTTGGCCAGACTCAAAGTTTTCTAATTTTTTGCCCTCTGCTTACTTTTGAATTATAAATTCTGGCTTTACTTCATGCCTTTTCTGCCATAGCATAGGGTGCTGCAAACAGCCAAGCGGCTTCCTCAATGCTTTGCTGCTTAGAAATTTCTTCCGCCAAACACCCTGGTTCAGCATCTTGAAGTTCCACATTCTATAATACTTTTGAGCATGAACAGAATGCAGCCAAATTCCTTGCCAGTTCATAGCAAGGATGATCTTTGCCCCACTTTTCAATAAATCCCTTCTCATTTACATTTGAGACCTCCTGAGACCATATTGCCATAAGCATCCTGGTCACCACCGTTTAACCAGTCTCAAAAACATTCCAAACCTTCCCTGATTTTCTTATCTTCCAAACTCCCACCAGCATCTAGGTTTTTTTCTAGCCCATTCCTCTAAATTCTTCCAACCTTTGTCCATTACCTAGTTCCAAACTACTTCCACATTTTCAAGTGTCTGTTATAATCAACACCTCCCTCCTGGTATCAATTTCCTGTATTAGTTTGTTTCTGTTGCTTATAACAAAACACCTGGTACCAGGTGATTCATAAGAAAACAAAATTTATTGCTTACAGTTTTGGAGGCTGGGAAGTCCAAAGTCCAGGGAACACATCTGGTGAGGGGCTTGGTGGAGTGACAGTGACCCAGGGCAGAAAACAGCAGAGCAGAGAGAGACTAACCTCTCATGTGCCCTTCTTTTAAGGCCCTCAGCACCACGTCACTAATACCATTATTAATCTATTCAATACAGCATTGTCCTATAAGCTAATCATCTCTTCAAGGCCCCACCTTTCAATTACCATAGAAGAATTTCCCAGTCTCTCTTTTTTTTTTTTTTTTTTTTTTAAATTTAAAAAGATGACCGGTAAGGGGATCTTAACCCTTGACTTGGTGTTGTCAGCACCACGCTCACCCAGTGAGCGAACCGGCCATCCCTATATGGGATCCGAACCCGGGGCCTTGGTGTTATCAGCACCGCACTCTCCCGAGTGAGCCATGGGCCGGCCTCGAATTTCCCACTCTCTTAACACTGTCACAATGGGGGTTAAGTTTCTAATATATGGATTTTGGGTGAAACAATTCAATCCGTAGCAAATAGGTTGACAAAAATATTGTGACCAAAAGCTTGCAAGAAACAAACTAACTTGTATTTCCCCTGTCAACGTAGAAAACATAAAGTGATAAATCTTCAAGCAAAAAAGGATTTAATTTAGAATAAACAAAGAAATAAGATTGTAATCGAAGACATATGCACAGACTGGTGTGGTCTCTGGCATATTTGGAGAACAAAGGAAGGTTAGGGTTTTGTTGGGGAGAGAGGAGTTTATACAAGTTGTTTTGAAAGAAAATTTAATGGTAAGTGTCAGTAGTTGCTAAGTAGGACTTGTAATTTTGGTGTTATAATTAGGCCCTTGCAGTTTTGGATTGGCCTTTTGAGACAGTTCTCAAACAGGAAAGTGTTCTTGTGGAAGTGGCTAGCTGTGTTTGTGCTGGTAGCTATCCTATGTGACTCATAAAGTAAACTGCCATTTGGAAAAATTTCTTGTGGTAGCTCCTGTTATCAAGCAAATTGTGTGGGACAACTCTTCCTTCATGGCCTTTCCTGTTCCCATTTTTTCAGATTGACAAAGTGAGTTCCATTTTGCTTCTGACAATTTTCACACCCTTCAGAGCAATGATTTGGTATCCATTAATTCAGTGTTCACAGTGACTGTATGTAATACAACTACCAGAAAAAATGAGAATCCACTATATCTTACAGTTTGTCTCCTACCTCTGATTACTAAGAATAAAACTGATGCTATACTTTCTCTGACCTTTAACTACAGTGCTTTGCTCTGAGCCTTCTCTCTCTTTCCTCTAATAATAATAGGCATATTCTATATCAGACACTTTTCATACAGTAACTTATTTTACATTATTATCAAAATAAATCTATGGATAAAAAATACTGTGCTCCTTTTATATATTCAAAACATTGGGACACATATTTGATTATAGTTTAAAAAAAGAATTGTAATATCCTGTATCTTATATGGATTAGTGTATCAGGATGTGAATAAGCTATCACTATTCAGGATTGATAGATTATGAAATGCTAACACACACACACAGACATACACATTTGAACATACAACCATGCAAATACACACAATCACACACACATAAGGCATTGTGCAAGCTAAACCAAATTATTTGTTTGTCTTGTAAATTGTGTATTTAATAACAACTATGGAAATGGTGATGTAAGAAAAGCTTCCTGTAAGCATACTGGATTATTATTAGTGCCAAGTCAATAAGCATTAAATGAAAATCCACAGAAGTGCCCCAGGCTCCCGAGCTGTCTTTGGATAGCCAACTATGCCATAGCCCCAAAGGAAAAGAAGGGTGGCAAGATACTGAAGCCTCCTAAGGCCAGAGGGGATTATGTTGATGATGTTGGTACAGAGCTTCCAATCTTCCAGCTTAAGCCTGAGATACCAATTTTGCTAACAGTTGACCTATGTCATTACAGGTGGATAAAGTGCAAGATACAGACGTGGGCTTATAATCTGAAAGTTTCCTCTAAGAGCATGTCTCAGGAAAAAAAGAAAATTATATTCCCTTAGCACCTGAGGAAGGGAAATCAGAGCTAATGTGTTTATACTTATCAAAAGGAAGAACATAGAGGAATAGTTTCATTTATATCAAAATAATTCTATGAGGCTATTTTGGGGACCAGCTATTTTCCTTCTACCATAAGAATAAATTGGCTTCTTTAGCTTTCCCTAGTTGTTATCCTGGAAGTAGCATAGTGTAGAATAAAAAAAATTTTGGGGACCAGCTATTTTCCTTCTACCATAAGAATAAATTGGCTTCTTTAGCTTTCCCTAGCTGTTATCCTGGAAGTAGCATAGTGTAGAATAAAAAAAAATTTAAAAAGTAATTCCTGCTATTCTAAAACTCTAGTTTGTACCTTCAAGAAAGTGTAAATATAAAGGAAAAATGTGATGATGATGGCCTCCAGCTTGTTTCAGAAGGAATTTTTCAATTCCATGAAAAGTTTCCCTTCCAGGATCCTAGTTCATAACAGAGGTGGAAAATTCAGGCTACATGCTTTTTATACAGTTGAAATTGAAGGCTTTTGTTTATTTTTGTTTTGTTTTGTTTTGTGAAAACAAAACCAGGTAGTTATTTCCCTAAAACAGGTGAGTAAACATGTCCCGGTATCCCTTTTCCCTTTTTAAGAGAACAGAAAGTGTTTGAAGAACACAATTGTTCCTGGTAGCTTCTGGGCGATAGCTCAGTTACCAATGCTCTTATCCCTGCTTGGAAGCTCCATTTTCGTACAGATCAGTAATTTCTAAAACATTTACTGAAATGAATTGTATACAGATCTTACTTATTCTACCTCCACAAGGCATTTCCCTGTCAATAAAACAGACGGTTAAGCACAATTAGCTTTTTGGCAGAACTGTAAGTATAGTCAGTTCTTTCCTCTGGTGTCTTACTTCCACATTGCTGAAGCACGTCATAGAGGCAGCTCAATAGAAAACCATTTATACAATCTTGTTCTTATTTTTTTCTAGTGGGTTGATAACTTCTCATTATGCTAATATTCTCAACTAATTTAAATGTTCCTAAGTGCATTGATTACAAAACATGTTTGCAGTGGCCGAGTGGTTGATTTTCTAACATATTGACCAGATATTTTGTTGTCAGTGAAAAACTAGATTTATTTCAAACTTGATAAGAGAATACTTTTAGAAAAGCATTATTTTAGAAAGTAAACATTTCTCTGCCATTGCCCAGATTACTCTATAAGAAAAGAGGGTATTAATCTGTTTGATAAAGAGTATTGATCAGATACCTGTGGATTCTTCCAAAGGCTTTGCTTCCTCAGCCTCTATGACTAGACCAATTAATGATTACTTTGCTACTGGATGCTACCAGAAATAATTAAAGGGGTTCCAACAGAAGCAAAGTTTGTACATTACTTCTCTTACCCAAAGTATGAGGATTTTAAAACATTATATATTATACTGATCTGGAACAAGACACTTGTTGATCATTAGTGACAATAAGGTGCTTTTGTGCTGATTTCCTCAATTCTATGGGCCAGAAGCTATCTCCTTTTCTTAAATAGTAAATTCCTGTTCTGATCTGGAACAAGACACTTGTTGATCATTAGTGACAATAAGGTGCTTTTGTGCTGATTTCATCAATTCTATGGGCCAGAAGCTATCTCCTTTTCTTAAATAGTAAATTCCTGTTTTCCTTCAAGTACTGTTATTTGAGCACAGAAAGACATTTCCCATCCTCCACTGTAGTTATGCTGAGGCCAAGTAACTGGGTCTGGCTAACAGGATTTGGGCAAAATTTACACCACAAACACGAGTTTAATTTTTGTATTAAAAATATTTCTGCCTGTCATTGGCAATATTTCTCACCCTCACCGTCATTTTCATTAACTTTGATTTTTAGTCAATCCCTGTACTGGTTCAATAGTACTTTGATATCACGAGTAATTCCAAGAAAAACATGAGTACAGGAAGCTGAAGCATTAGCCATCCAAAGGTAGATACCACAAATCTTTTATAAAAAGACAAGTTCTAAAATTTAGTATTGAGTGAGATATATTTCCAGAGACAACGACATGTGCTCACACAACTTGGATTCAATTATCTCTTCCTCGACACACAGAAATGTGATATTTCCCAGTCTCCACTGCAGTTATGTTGGGGCCAAGTAACTGAACACTGACCAGTAGGATTTGGGCAAGAGTAATATCCAACACTGTCTCTTAAAATATCCTGTGGAATAATTCACTTTTTCTTCATTATTCTCACCAATATTGACTATGTATCCATGATGATCTAGCTATGATATGGGCACAATTTTCGTTGGCCTTGTTTACTAAGTGGCTCTGTGGGGCAAAGCTCCACTCCCTCCTCCCACAGATCTTCAGTGAATCCATAACATAAGCGTTAAATGCATTCTTGTTTATTAAACTACTGATATTGGGGTTTAATTTGTTTCTACATAATTTATGTTAGCATATCCTGACTAATATCAAATAGCAGATATTGCCAATTTGCAAATAGACATTAAAATATAATGTGCTTCAGCATAATAGGACTTTTATGGAGAGTACTATTTTGATTGGAATGAATGTTAGGAGGAAGAGAGTACAGATCTTTTGAGGAAGGTGCATCAACAAATATTCCCTTTCAAGAGTGTATTGACAGGCTTTGTCTGTTGCTTTTAGTTATAATGGCTTTATTTTTAAAGTAGTCTCTTATATAGAAGTAGATGGTGGCTGATACCTAGCAATAGCTGTCTCATTTGCTTGAGTTTTCTGGTTTGAGACAATTTTTCTGCCTGTGTCTTCAATCATTGATAAAAAAGTAAAAGTTCTTCTGTTTTTATTTTCTCAAGTGATTGCCTGAAATTCAGCCAAATGAAGCACCTCCCAGTTTCTGTTTGCTATAGACCAAAGCATTTTGTTTGTTTTGCTTTGCTTTGAAATGGCCTGGGAAATTCATGCGTTTCGTGGGGCAGCTGAACAACCAGAAACTGAATGTAGTATTTTGGTTTATATGTGCATTTTCAGATTGAGTCGTTCTAGAACTTTCACATAGGAAACATCAGAATGACTAGACTTTGTTAATTATATCTTTTGCTATGTAGGCATCACGATCTCAATTAGTTAGAAAAATTGGCTCAACTCCAATTTATTGAAGCAAGCCCTTACAGCAGTCCCCTGAAAAGAACTGAATTTATAGAAACACAAAAATAAACAAGCAATAAACATATGACCAAACATTCCTAATACAACTAAAAGTGATTGTGATGGATATGTTGAAAGAGTGAATTTATCGGAAACCCAGTCAAATTTTGAAATGGGAAGTAAGCTATGTCTGTTAATAGGATGGCTGGATCAACTTATTTTTATTTTTTTACTTTGCGTCTAAATATTATAATGTGGTACTAACATAACCCTGAGAAAAAAATACTTTTTGAGTCATAAGCTCATTCTCAACAAATACATTTTCACAAGACTGACAATGATTTATGTCATATTTCAATAAGAGTTTATGTCATTTTAGTAGACTTTGTGGCTCTAGATAGATGTAATTTTTATTTCTTTTTTTTTTAATTTCATTTTATTTTGTCAGTATACAATGTGGTTGATTATTGTGGCCCATTACCGAAACCTCCCTGCCTCCTCCCTCTCCCCACTCCCTCCCAACAACATCCTTTCTATTTGCTTGTCTATCAACTTCAAGGAATTGTAATTGTTGTCTCTTTTTCCCTTCCCCCGCCTAGGTTATTTGTGTATTTATTTAATTATTTTTAGCTCCCACAAATTAGTGAGAACATGTGATATTTCTCTTTCTGTGCCTGACTTATTTCACTTAATATAATTCTCTCTAGGTCCATCCATGTTGCTGAAAATGGCATATTTCATTCTCCTTGTGAGAATCAGTGAGAACACAGATGTTTGCAATCCAGGAGGAGGGTCCTCATCAGGAACCAAATCACCTCAATCTTAGACTTTCTAGTGTCCAGAAGAGTGAAAAATAATGTCTGTTGTCTAAGCCACCCAGTCTATGGAATTATGTTTTAGTAACACAAGCAGGAGTCATGCAGCTGCCCTAGTTACAATGATGTTTCTCCCATAATTTAGTGCTCATCTATTTCCACTCATTAGGAAGTGAAGGCGGGTTGTTCCAAAAGGCAAAGAGATTGAGTCAGTGACAATTCTCTCCTGCTCACCCTATTCCACCTGTCCGGATAAGCTCCTCTTCTTTAAGCACTCAGCCTATCCTATTATTATGTAAAGTGAGGTGCCACATTTGAATATAAAAAATAAGAATTAAAGAATAGTTGTATATTAAAGTGGGAATACCACAATTCTTGCATGTCCATAAAATGTCTATAACTGTTGTTTACTTAGTTTAAAAAATATTTATTGAGTACATATCACAAGTATGTCTTTGCTCAGGAAACCAAAGAAACAAAGGAAAGTTAAATGAGACATATTAGAGCCTCAAGAAGCTCAATAAATAAGAATGGGTGGAAATCATTAGACAACTTGCTGTAGTAACTGGTGAAGTAAAATAATGACCCCAAGGTAAATACAGTTCTTTTAGTTTCAAATTGGTACTGCACTAGACTGAATAATTGTGTTCCTCCGAAATTCGTTTGTTGAAAATTAATCCTAGTTTCAAATTGGTACTGCACTAGACTGAATAATTGTGTTCCTCCGAAATTCGTTTGTTGAAAATTAATCCTCAATGTGATATTATTTGGAGGTGGGAAAATGAATCCCCAATGTGATATTATTTGGAGGTGGGACCTCTGGGACGTGATTAGGTCATATGGGTGGGGCCCTCCGGAATGGGATTAAAGCTCTTATAAAAGAGGCCTAAGAGAGCTCCCTCACTCTCTTCCATCANTTTCCATATCCACTCATCTGATGATGGACATTTGGGCTGCTTCCAACTCTTAGCTATTGTATTTCAATACTAATCACAACGCCTTATTTCTTTTTAAATTGTGATGATTTTTGCTTTACTTTTATCTTTTTTCTACTATATGACAGATCATCAAAAGATGTTGAAGGGAGTTATGGGCTGAATGTTTGTGTACCCCCAAAATTCATTGTTGAAGCACTGGCTGCCAATGTGAGATATTAGGAAGCAGAGCCTTTAGTAGTTAACTAGATTTAGATGAGGTCATGAGGGTGGAGACCCCAAATGGGATTAATGACCTTATATAAAGAGGAAGAGACACCAGAGCTTTGTCTCTCCTCCTTGTGAGAATCAGTGAGAACACAGATGTTTGCAATCCAGGAGGAGGGTCCTCATCAGGAACCAAATCACCTCAATCTTAGACTTTCTAGTGTCCAGAAGAGTGAAAAATAATGTCTGTTGTCTAAGCCACCCAGTCTATGGAATTATGTTTTAGTAACACAAGCAGGAGTCATGCAGCTGCCCTAGTTACAATGATGTTTCTCCCATAATTTAGTGCTCATCTATTTCCACTCATTAGAAAGTGAAGGCGGGTTGTTCCAAAAGGCAAAGAGATTGAGTCAGTGACAATTCTCTCCTGCTCACCCTATTCCACCTGTCCGGATAAGCTCCTCTTCTTTAAGCACTCAGCCTATCCTATTATTATGTAAAGTGAGGTGCCACATTTGAATATAAAAAATAAGAATTAAAGAATAGTTGTATATTAAAGTGGGAATACCACAATTCTTGCATGTCCATAAAATGTCTATAACTGTTGTTTACTTAGTTTAAAAAATATTTATTGAGTACATATCACAAGTATGTCTTTGCTCAGGAAACCAAAGAAACAAAGGAAAGTTAAATGAGACATATTAGAGCCTCAAGAAGCTCAATAAATAAGAATGGGTGGAAATCATTAGACAACTTGCTGTAGTAACTGGTGAAGTAAAATAATGACCCCAAGGTAAATACAGTTCTTTTAGTTTCAAATTGGTACTGCACTAGACTGAATAATTGTGTTCCTCCGAAATTC
>NW_007730558.1:56327-58648 GCF_000696425.1 Galeopterus variegatus
ATGTGATATTATTTGGAGGTGGGAAAATGAATCCCCAATGTGATATTATTTGGAGGTGGGACCTCTGGGACGTGATTAGGTCATATGGGTGGGGCCCTCCGGAATGGGATTAAAGCTCTTATAAAAGAGGCCTAAGAGAGCTCCCTCACTCTCTTCCATCACTTGAGGACACAATGAGAAGACAGCCATCTATGAACCAAAAAGCAGGCCCCCACCAGACACTGAGTCTATTGACATCTTGATCTTGGACTTCCCAGCTTCCAGAAGGTGTGAGAAATAAATTAATGATATTTATAAGACACCTAGTCTATGATAGTTTGTTATAGCAGCCCAAATGGACTAGAGAAGTACTAAATCACATCCAGTGGTAAGGACTAGGAAAGCCTTCTTAGAGAATGGTATTAGGGGCCAGTGGATGCTGCTAAAAGAATTGAGCTCTAGGAACTTTTGAAAAGGGCAAATAGGGCCTGAGTTCCTACTTGCATTTGCATATCCACACTGTCAGGAGGTTTCTCTCTATCTAATGAGGTGTCACGGCAAACTGTGTATCTTATGTCTGGTCTCAGGTGTAAACTAAACAGGAGGAGGAAAGTGTGAGGGGGTATGCAGTCAGCCACATATAATCCCAGGAGTGGTTATTGTAAGGAGAACTATTTGAGTCACTAAATACCATTCCGCTTATCAGAGTGAACTTGGTTTGGGATTCAACATAGAATCAGAAACGGAGATCTGTATTATTAAGAAGTTTCTCAAAATTTAGTAAATAACAATAGCAACAAAAACAACAACAATAATAATAGTTAATTTTAATTGTTTTATTGTGCACTGAGAAAGAAGTAAATGTATTAATTTACATTACGTCATTTAATCTTCAACAATTCTTTTATGTAGATGCAAATTTTATGTGTATTTTGTAGAAGAGAAAATGAAAACCCAAGAAACTGCTCAAGAAGGGTGCCCAAAGTGTCATTGCTTGTCGGGTCCGCCCCCAGCCTACCCGAACAGCCCTAGCCTTGTTCCTTTTGGTGGGCGAGCAAATGGCCTGGGATTCTTCTTTCCCTCTGGCCCCTTTAGGAGGAGACGGGGGAAGAAAGCCATGAAGAGAGGTGAGCACAACCGCCGGCCCAAAACCAGCCCGGTTAAAGGACACTCAGATGCAGCGGGGGTTGTGACGAGCAGCAGTTCTGTTTATTATCACACAAGCACTTGCTTTTAAAGGCAAATGGGGAAGGGAGGTTTTTTACATAATCTTATCAGCTTAAAGGTCAAGGGCATGCATCCTGTCTCAATGCATAGCTATTGCAACCACACAGTGTTTGCCAGTGCAAAGCACATATTTGGCCAATAAGGGCTAAGGCAAGGTTTCCCCAGACACCCCACCCTACTTCCTCCTGGCTCCATCTTAGGCTGCTACATTAATACGCCCTTGTGGGCCCATAATGGCACCGCTTGTAATGTCACTTAAGGTGGTGTTAGTTTTTAAGGCCTGACAAGAGCTGGTAAGGTTTGGGTGTAGAATCGAAGCCTAAGCACCCCTTAACTTGCTTGTAATGGGGCTGTATTACTATGTATAAATTATAAATGAATTCTATAAATTAATTAAAAAACCAATTTGTACAAGAATAATAAAAAAAGGGAGATGACAGGTTTATAAATGAGAACTGACACCTAGGAGCTAACTTCTGATCATTCAGTTATAGTTGAAGGAAATCAGAGATCATATTTGAATGATTAACACAGAAAAATTCATTTGCATCATATTTCTATCTTAAGGGGGCCTAAACTATCCTGAGGAGTGAATCAATCATCCCATGTACTAAAAGTGGAAAGAAAATAGGAAGACAATACACACATTAAAATGACCCAGTGCTCCAATGATGGAATACAACTCTACCTTACTATGTAGTAGTTAGAATTTGAAACACTAAAACAAAACAAAACAACAACAACAAAAAAACTTTATAAAGTATAATTGAAACAAGAGGTTCGAATGTTGAAAAAACAAAAGATGGTCTGTGCTTCCAATCCTTAAATAAACAAAAAAAAAAACCTCTATGAAAATAATTCTTAGTATCTAAACTTGGAAAGTGACTTTCTTAGAAAAGGAGTAGTTGCAGAAGTATACAACATATCAAACCACCCAAATGTTAGAAAATGGTAGTTTCAAGCTTTATCTGAAGGAAAAAAGTAAACAAAAATAATAAATATCTAAAACTAAGGTTATTTTGTTACCGAAACAACCTTTCCTATGACACACTCATGTAATTAATTTCTCCATCCTCAAGAGCAGTGAAAAGGATTGTTGGTAATCCAAAGGGAAG
>NW_007730558.1:60106-61215 GCF_000696425.1 Galeopterus variegatus
AATTTCTAAGATCCTTGATAAATAATAATACAGAAAACCTATGAATTTTGGAATTCTCATATAAAACATGTAAGGCTGAAGAATGTGACAATTTTGTATCATATGAAGGCATGATTTAGAGTGACATGATGAGTAGTCACTTTGGAGAAGAGTCTGACAGTTTCTCAAAGGATTAAACATAGAGTTAACATATGGCCCAGCATTTCCAGTTCATCTCATATTCAAGAGATATAAAAACACATGTCCACAGGAAAACCTGCACATGAATATTTGTAGCAGCATTAGTCATCATAGCCAAAAGGTGGAAACAACCCAAATGAATGGATTAAAAAAAAAANAACCTTTCCTATGACACACTCATGTAATTAATTTCTCCATCCTCAAGAGCAGTAAAAAGGATTGTTGGTAATCCAAAGGGAAGTTGGTAATCCAAAGGGAAAAAAGAAATAAGTTGATTATAATCAAAATAATGCCAGTGAAAGCACTAAAATGTAGTTTCACTGGGACTTTGGCTGTTTGAGAAAAGCTTAAGTTATTAAAACCAGCTCAAGGCAAAGATGTGAGCTCTGAGCTCTGAGCTTTCCCTTCTTTATTTTTTCCTCATCTTACCTCCCTCCTACTATATCCTGACCCTGATCCCCAACCTTTATTGCTCTGGCTTGTTCTCCATGCACATGTAAATCTTAATGAAAATCAATAGCTTAAAACTTTTCATACATTGCATGTGTCAGCACGTCAGCTTGTGACTTTGTAATCACACATGAGGCAGGTGTCCTCAACCTCTGAATTGAAGTAATGTCAGTATTGACAAGGCCCCCTCTTATCTACTGAGTATTTCCTTCAAGTAGGGTGCTATGCTGAAAATTTTCATCTTATTTATCAGACTGTCATCCTCACACCTAAAACATATTTTATTACAGTTCAGAGAAATTAAGTTGCTAACTCAACATCACAGAACTGGTTGATGACAGAGCCTAACCCACCCAAATCCAAAGTTTATTTTTTCTAAAAAAAAAATCCTCTGGATGGCTCCCTTTAGGAGTAACCAAATTTCTAAGATCCTTGATAAATAATAATACAGAAAACCTATGAATTTTGGAATTCTCATA
>NW_007730558.1:62691-65590 GCF_000696425.1 Galeopterus variegatus
ACACACACACACACACACAGAGGAATTAAAACTAGGGTTTTGCATTATATAGGGGAAAAAGAAAGAATTAAGTGAAATATTTTATCTGAGAGGATCGGAAGGTTGATGGTATTATTAATAAGAATTTTAACATGAGGTAAGAAGAGAAGCAGTTTGGAGGAAAAATGAAACCTTACTCTGATATATTGAATTTGAGATTCTTGAAAGTATGTAGATGGTGAGGTAGAGTCAACACGGACATGAGCTTAAAATAAAAATATGACTGGCAAAGGTAGACACTGGTAGGTTAGCCTTTGTAAAAATTGGCAGATTCCAGGACAAGGAAGAAGAAAATGCAAGATAAACCTGGAGCATTTTATTGTGCCAGAAAGTAACGAAGTACCTAACAGAAAAATGAGGTAGCAAGAAGATGAAATATGCCACTTTTGTCATTGCTTATGGTAGTGAATTAATATATATTTATACTCTTTAAAGAATTAGAGGATTAAGGCTGATAGATTTCTAGTGGATAATTTATAATTATAACTTTAATCTTTCATAATTATAAAATAACCACTAGAACATGAATTCAATTTATACTATTTTCTGAGAAAACACACATATTCAGAGCATAGAAAGTAGACTACATAATGAAAAACTTGTAAAAACCAATGTGCAATAAGAAAATGTGGGTCTTGATTTTAGCACAAGAAAATTCTGATCCATGCCTTGAAAATATTAAATAATACATAGAAAGACACTTTGTAAAGTTGTGCATGATTCGCAATGAAAATAAAACATGTAAATATGTCTATGACATCAATGTAATTGGTAAGGTTGATTCAATGAGTTGAAGTTAAGCAGTAAAAAATGCAAGTCTACAATTTCTTGGATTGTTCATAAAATATCTTTAAAATTTGATCATGTATTACGCTAAACTAAAATATCAATACATTTCAAAGCAAAAAGCAATAAAACAAAAATTAATTTAAAAAATTACAGAAAAATAAAGACTATAAAGTCTTGGGGTGCACTTACTGAAAAAAAGAAACTTAAGAAACAAATAGTGAGTTCATATTAAAATTTCAGAATATCCAGAATATAATGAAAATATTCTATTTGTTTGTGTGTGTGTGTGTGTGTGTGTGTGTGTGTGTGTGTGTGATATGTATGTGATATGGGTAAGTACATGTAGATATATATTTAATTTTAAACTATGTGTTTTTAATTAAAAACTAAGATAAAGAATAGTTTAAATATGTTATTAAACCAAAACTAAATTAACTTGAATGATTTTCGACCATTCATACAGAGAACCCATAATTTAAATTTTAATTTATTTTATAATTTATAATTTTATGATTTAAATCTATTTCAAATTATTGTCAACGCTGGGGGAAAAAAAAAGTGGCCTAAAATTAATTCTGCAGTGTTCTCATACAGAGAACCCATAATTTAAATTTTAATTTATTTTATAATTTATAATTTTATGATTTAAACCTATTTCAAATTATTGTCAACGCTGGGGGAAAAAAAAAGTGGCCTAAAATTAATTCTGCAGTTCCAGCACACTCACTCTTACCTTCCTCTTAAGCTCCAAACTTTATTTGAATAATTTTCACCCATAGACAGCTTTAATGAAAATTAAATATCTTCCTAACAGAATACTAAATTCATTCCATGAGATGTAAGCAATTGTTTTTGTTCATTTAATTGGAAAGAGCTATTCTAAAAATGAGTTAAATGCAATTGCTGCTATAAATAAACACCTTTTCTTTTATCTGTGCTCAATTATTTCTGAGATGATTGCATTGGTAAATTGATTAATTTAGTGTGCCTGTCTTTTATTTTCCCAGTCACTCCTGTGGTACCAGGCTATTATGCACTCTTCCACTTCTCTACCTCATAATTTTCTAATGAGAGATATTTAAGTGGAGGGAAGAGAATATATTTTTTTAAATTCCAAATAATGAACCCAGGTCCCGTGGTAGTATATTCATATAAAGCAAGTGGATTTTATTACAGGCTTTTTGAAAGAACTGGCATTTTTATTTCCACCCACATTGTTCTATTTCTAATTATTTATTCATTAACTTGTATTATTCTTTTGTTGTTGTTATGAGGAAAATACACTTAGGATAACATTATTTGGCTTTGAAAGGGGCTAAAACATCAATTGATACAACTGTCTACCAAAGGAGCAATTCGCTGCACAGTGTCCTGACAAAGCACTATTCTATTTCTGATTAATTACTTCATTTATGGAGAGAACTGAATAGGACAAAGCAGTCAGTCTTACTGAAAAACTAAAGTATTCAAAATCAACACTGGTATTCATCTGAAATATTATTCTTTTTATAAGTTTCACCCCTTGATTTTGTTCAGAACACACTGTTCTGTGCATTCAAAAAGGGCAATTATGTATTTAAAGAGGCCCAACATATACCTCCTGAGTTCGTTTATTTATCTGATTATAGGTTCCTTCAGATATTCTCTTCACTGCCATTCTCTTCTCCCTCAGTCAGCTCCATCTTTTGTCTCAGCAAAGAGCAGAAAAACATCAAACTGCCATACTGATAGCAACACAATCCATTTCACAAAAAGGCATCAAGGGCCGGCCCGGTGGCACACTGCTACAGTGCGCCGCTTGGAGCGTGGCTGCGCTCTCGCCGAGGGTTCGGATCCCACATACAGACCGGCCGCTCACTGGCTGAGTGAGGTGTGGGAGCAACACCGAGGGTTGCGATCCCGTTGCCGGTCACAAAAAAAGACAAAAAGGAAAAAAAAAAAAGGTATCAAGAAATGAACTTCATTATTTCCTAAAGCAGAGGTTCTTCCTTTCAGTGGGATATGTATCAGGAAACTTGGTTTATTGACACTGACCTTAGAAGATGAAACACTCTTGAATTACTCAAGACAC
>NW_007730558.1:66006-68589 GCF_000696425.1 Galeopterus variegatus
ACATACAGACCAGCTGCTCACTGGCTGAGCGAGGGGCAGGAGCAACACCGAGGGTTGCGATGCCGTTGCCGGTCACGAAAAAAGACAAAAAGGAAAAAAAAAAAAGGTATCAAGAAATGAACTTCATTATTTCCTAAAGCAGAGGTTCTTCCTTTCAGTGGGATATGTATCACGAAACTTGGTTTATTGACACTGACCTTAGAAGATGAAACACTCTTGAATTACTCAAGACACTGTCAATATCACAGGCTCAGTATCTTTGGTAGACAAACCATATCCTTTCTCCACTGATTTCTTTTCTGTTACTGCACAAATGATGTTTAAACCCCTTCCAGACCTACCGCTGAGTGGGATTCGGTGAGAAATACTTTCTCTTTAATTATTTGTAGGTTTTTTACTTATATCATTAGCCTGAAGAGAGGTTCTCATATCTGAGTCATCGCTGAGTAAATTTAGTTTTACCTGGAACATCTACTTCATGAGGTTGGACTCTTAGCTGTGATCTCAGCTTTCCTTATTCTTCTGGATGTAGTTTGTGGCGTTGTCCTCCAAATTTGGTCAGTTTTTCTGAATTCCTCCCATATGCTCTAATAATTTCACGTTAACTAACTGTAATATTGCACAAAATATCCCATAAAGGCATGCTTTTTTTTCACTGAAAATATATTTTATCAAATACGTTTTATGTTCTTATAACTTAAACTATAATTTCTTCTATTTTCAACACAATGAATTGCCTCCGAAATCATATTGCCTATCTAGACAATTTCCCTGATGAGGTTTGGACTCAAATACTGGTTCCAGCACTTACCACTTGTGCGAAGTTCAAAAAATCAATTTGTTTCACCTGAAGAGTGGTGAGGTATGTATGAAGTAGGTATTCAGTGAATTGTAGCTATTATTCCTTTGTTTTAATCAACCCAATCTTCTTTTTTATTTTTATTTATCAGCTTTTAATGTGTGACACAACCATTTTTATTGAACATTTGAAGTGTTACACTCAGTTTATGCATACAGAAATTATTTTTAAAGTAAGTGTTTTAATTGACAAATAAAGCTAGATGTTATTTGATGTTATATGTATGGCTTTGCCAAGGTTTTCGAACTTCTGTTTGGAAATTTTGTTCCAGTTTCTATTGTTTTATACTTTGGAAATAGATGTACCATTTTTATTTTCAAAAGAAAATGAAGAAAATGTTTTGTAGTACAAGGGTACTTCAAAACACTTCATGGAAAGATTCATATTATTTTGAATTCTTTTTTCTATGAACTTTTTGAAATACCCATGTACATTATATGTAAGCCCTTTTATTTATTTATTTATTTAAAAATAATTGATTGAACATATCTATGGTGTACAGAATTGATTATCAATACCTGTGTGCAATATGTGATGCTTGAATCAAGATAATTAATATATTCACCTTACATGTTGTATACATTCTTTCTTACTCAACAAACAGAATCTTTACAATTCACTACTAATTATATTTTTCTTAAATATAAATATAATTCTTTTCTCTTTTCCTACTCTCTCTTTTCTTTTTGATTTATTGGGAATTTATTTCAGCCAAGTGAGCTAATTATTTTGTGTTATAATTATTTTTAACAAAAGTAATTATTCTCAGCTTTGAATTATCTAGAAACTTGATAGGTATACATTTGATGTCTTCATATAAGTCAACTAAAAAAGTGTTAAAGTCCCAGGGCTCTTGACAGATGTTATACTTCACTCTCAGCTCAAGACTCTCCCAATGCCCCTAAGATAACATTAGGTATCTATTACATGCTCCCAGTATAGCCTTTTCTTACCTATTATTAACATTTTTCATTGTAATTCATAGTGTCCTTATCATTTCTTTAAAAAGAGGAAAAACGACTTGAAGACAGGGCCCTATCTTGTGCATCCTGATTACTGAAGTCTAGTAGGTACACAGAAAGCACTCAACACACAGCTGTTGGATGGGTGCATTAATTGATTAATTAACACTTTCCACTTCTACTGCCCTTATTCCAAATTGGTACTGTTCTACTGATGAACACTCTTTTTTTTGCCAGACTTATATAGAGTTGTGATATAACAGACTAATGAGACTGATTCTCTTTACTGACAAAATATTAACATGGGTGTTTGAATGGACAATGTCTGAAAATTTACCAAACAAATAAGTTTCCTGGATTGCTAATTTTATTCCCATTAATGCTTTCATTGTATAGATAATGTGACTATGGTACCTTTTATTATTTCTGTTTTGAATATAGTTCATAAAAAGAGGCTAATATGGCCATATGTAAAATAGAATATAGACTTAGTATCAAAAATGGATGAATTGCTTGACTTTTTAATAAAAGATAATATATGGATTTACACTAAAGGAAGGCCTCCAGCAGCTATTGAGTACAGAAGTCAGCTAGAGATGGGATTATGTCAGAAAATAACAGAAAAGCCTGCTTGGCATGATTTGCTGTTCCCTGAGTCAACTGAGGAAAGTCCTCTCAGGATTATATGACAAATGATCAATTTGTTTTCCTCTCATCCCTGCAGCTGTGAGAATATTTTTCTGGCCTATATCTCCAAGTACG
>NW_007730558.1:69256-72478 GCF_000696425.1 Galeopterus variegatus
AAGCCTGCTTGGCATGATTTGCTGTTCCCTGAGTCAACTGAGGAAAGTCCTCTCAGGATTATATGACAAATGATCAATTTGTTTTCCTCTCATCCCTGCAGCTGTGAGAATATTTTTCTGGCCTATATCTCCAAGTACGATTAGTCCCATAAAAATAAGAGATCCTCAGGTGTTCTGTATAAATTGGTTGTTATATAGCAAACACATTCTTTTTTTAAAAGCTACAATCAATGGGTAGGATATTTCCTGATAGTTATGTATACATTTATTTTAGGTACTTAAAAACAACCCACAAGTTCCTTTATTTGCATTTTCAATATCATTGCGATATCTGGTTAGGCATTATTGGTTTCTCCTAGACATTTGTTTCCAATACTGACACGAGCACAGAGACTTGTGGATACTGTGGCAGGCAGAAGGCCAGAATGACCCATAAGATTTCCTGCCCTGCTACCCCAGTGTACATACCCTGCATAATCTCCAAGTCTGTGGATTTAATGGACACTACTTTTGTGTTAGGTTACGTTACATGGTATGGCTGACTTTAAGAAAGGGAGGCTATTTTGGAGGGCTTAACCTGATCACATGAGCCACTTAAAAAGGTTGTTTCTGAGTGTTAGCAGAAGAAGTCAGAGACATTTGAAATTCACAGTGAGAAGGACTGAATGTGCTTTACTGACTGACTTGAAGATGGAAGGGTCCACATGGAAAGAACCTGGGAATAGACCTGTAAGAACTAAGAGAAATGCCTCACTGACATCCAGCAAGAAAATAGGGACATCTATCTTGATCACAAGAAACTAAGTTCTGCCAAAAGTCTGAATGAGATTGGAAGCAGAGGTTTATTCCAGTGCTTCTAGGAAAGAACCCGGTCCTGATTTCAGTTTTATGACAGCCTGCAGCAGAGAACCTAGCCTTGCCACACTGGACCTCTGACCTACAGAAACCTGAGATAATAATTTAGTGTTGTTTTAGGTCACTAAGTTTGTAATAATTTGCTATGTAGCAATAGAAAACGAATACAGACTGTCAGGAAGTATTGAATGTCTTTTGAATAAAGGTTTTCATTAAAGTTAGTTGATGTGTCATGGATATTATCCTTTCTCACAAGAATATAGAAGCACATTGTTAGGCTTTGTTTCTCATTGAATGATTAAAGCTTTTCAAAATGTTAATTGTTGCCATGGTGGAGTTTGCTTGAAGTCATTTTTATGAACTATTTTGTAAAAATTTTGTGAAAAGTATCTGCATTTTATTCATTTCTTTATGTCTTGCTGTTAAAATACTTAAAACCATCTGGAAGATGAGCAAATCATAAATGCAAACAATGCTTCAGTGTTTCTGGTGTGTTCTTCTGCAATGAGAAGAATCTGTAGAACTTTCACAGCAGTAATAAATGCTCACTGAAAAGGTGCAACTGGAAGATGAGCAAATCATAAATGCAAACAATGCTTCAGTGTTTCTGGTGTGTTCTTCTGCGATGAGAAGAATCTGTAGAACTTTCACAGCAGTAATAAATGCTCAGTGAAAAGGTGGAAGTTCGGTTAAGTTTGGAAGCAGTGAGGGAAAATAAAGTTGGTATTTGGTACTAAAAGTCTTCTATTCTCACTTGCACTTCATACAAATCATCTTCCCAGATACCACCACAGGAGGAAGCCTCTACGTGTGCCTTCATTGTTTTGTTTGTTTGTTCAAAGACATTAGAGGCATTTATTGCTTTTCCCTCCATCTGAATGCAATTTCCCCATCAATGCTGGACATGAACCTCTTCCCCACTTCTTTCTTCCAGCTCTTATTCGCATACTACACTGTTGCAGCAGCAATGAGCAAGATGAGTTGCATTCCTCTCTCTGATGTCAATCACAGCCGTGCCGGAGTTCACCTAACATCTCTTATTAAAAGCTTAAAACTGCAGACATTCTTCAAGTCTGTTCTTTAATCTGAATGTCAAGAGTTATGAATTGTAATATTTCCTTAGGTAGTATAGCTTCAGAGAAAGTATTGTTTTGTACACTGTAGTCCCAAATAATGAGACTTAGCACTGGCTTTGACATTAGCTGGAAAGTTTCGGTAAGCCATTTATAATCGTTGGGCCTTTACATCCTATATTTTTGTTAGTTTCTGACTCTTCCAATCCTTTGGTGAAAATAAAAATCATCTCTTGCTAGCTGTAATAACTCCAGATTTTTCATAATTTGGCATTCCCAGGCAGCAGAGTCTGAAATAGAGATTAGCATGACTATGGAAGAGTCATTTAGGAACAAATGTAAACATGTAAAAGTTAGACCTTTGTTTTATACAAATTTTGATTGTGCAAGTCTTTGAAAGGAGGTGTTTTAACTAATTGAAATGTTCTACCTTAATTAAAAAGGGAAAGGCTTATTATTTAATTTTAATTCACATCAGTACCTTTAAATACACTTTCTTGCTCTTCAAGTTCACATAGGATGAAGTATGTTAAATAAAATTAATACTTAAATGAAAAGTTCAAAGAGAAAAATCCAAGAGGATTTAGTAATAGATCTGTACAAAGGACTTATAGGACTTTTCAAGAAAAGTTTACAAGTATGCATCATCTCATAGCAACACATAGAGGGATAAAAGAGACAGTACAAAATGAATTCTTTGACAGTTTAATAAACCATGTTAACTACGAAAAATTTTCAAATATTTAATGTAAATTCAAGCACTTATATAAACATGGACACTTGGCTAATTTTGAATTAACTAAAGACTATTGTTGGAGAAATAGAATATGAAACAATATTGCTTGGAGAGAGGCAGAAAAATACAGATGTTTGAAGATAAGCCATTTCGAGAAAAAACAAAAGAAAAAGTGAAAATGAAAGTATGCAGGTAATAATAAATAAATTACCCTCGGTCCCTAAATTTCCATTTTCCAATACTCTTGTTTACTAAAAGTCCTGGCCTTATTACTCTGCTCTTGAGTTCATTGACATTTCTCTTCACTTAACATCTTCCCTCCCTGATTTCAGCACCTGTCTTTACATTGCAAGAAGAAATATTAGAGCAATTTTATCTACTTTAATACATTGTTTGGGCCAGCCCGGTGGTGCACTGCTACAGTGCGCCGCTTGGGAGCGTGGCGGCACTCCTGCCGAGGGTTTGGATCCCACATACAGACCAGCCGCTCACTGGCTGAGTGAGGTGCAGGCGCAACACTGACAGTTGCGATCCCGTTGCCATCCCGGTCTGGTACGG
>NW_007730558.1:73108-78444 GCF_000696425.1 Galeopterus variegatus
TTAACTAACCCAATATTTAACTAACCCATAATGCTTACCATATATGTACCTAGTACTTTTCTAAG
Organism: Galeopterus variegatus; assembly: GCF_000696425.1. Lineage (NCBI taxonomy): Eukaryota > Metazoa > Chordata > Mammalia > Dermoptera > Cynocephalidae > Galeopterus > Galeopterus variegatus. Next base: position 73,174 of record NW_007730558.1, read on the forward strand.
CATTTTATCTGTGTTAACTCATTAAACGTCACAACAATCCTATTCAGTTAGGAGACTGAGGAACAGACACGTTAAGCACACTATCTAGGACCATACTGCTAGTAAGTGATAGAGCTCAGATGAAAACCCAAACACTGCTCTGGATGCTCAGATATCTATACAAACTTCTTGACTTTATGGAGCTTATATTTTAGTTATCAGATACAGAATTTAGGGAGATAAAAAGCCATTGCTATAAAAATGAAAATATGTATGTCTTAAGAGTTCAATCCCAATGTGTGTATATATACTACAGGCAATTACTTTTCTTCTATATACAATTCTTTAGGCAGATGTGTACTTTCCACTTTTTTCTCAATGAACACACAACACGGTATAGTTATAATCAGAAAAAAATCTGACATGATTTTTAAAACAAGGATCTACAAAACACTCTCAAAATAATATCTTTTGGGCCGGCCCAGTGGCACACTGAAGAATGTGCCGCGTGGGAGCGCAGTGGCGCTCCCGCCGAGGGTTCGGATCCCACATACAGACCAGTTCCCGCTCACTGGCTGAGTGAGGTGCAGGTGCAACACTGAGGGTTGCGATCCCGTTGCCATCCCGGTCCGGTACGGGCGTGACACTGAGGGTTGCAATCCGTTGCCGGTCATGAAAAAAGACAAAAAGGAAAAAAAAAATTGTAGTACCATAAATACATTGTTTAAGAATCACATGAAATATTGTGTAAACAAAACATATGAAAGGAATAAAATGGCATGTGAAATAAAATAATGCATTAAAATGAGAACAACACTTTTGATTGCGTTTGAGTTCTTTTAACCATTATATCTAATTCCACTTTGTTGCTTGTAAAGAGAATATTGTGAGAATGTCTGACGATGAGTTTGGGTTATCTTTGCCTTATCTTTAGACCCACTTATCTATAGTTTATAAAATGAGGCAGTGTTTGGGGGGTCAAATAGCTCTTATGTTTCAATATAGTCTCTAAAATATATCTTTCTCATAGCCTATTTGACTCTCTCCAAAATAACTTGCATGGGGATATTAGCCTGTGTAAGTAATAATTATTATCACAGAGAAAGAGTGTTACACTTGATCCCAGACAGTGAAAGAGATTACTAAAGTACATTTGCAGATAATTCATTTCTTTTCTTTTCTTTTTTTTTTTTTTTTTATTTTAGCATAAACATCTATAAGGGGAAGGTGAACATTAACCTTATGAGCTTTCTGGAGTCTGTAGAATGGTTCATTCAGTTAATCCAACAATAACTGTTGATAGTGAACTCTGTGTGCGTACCTGATATCGCTGAGTAAACAAGATGGATAAAATTCCTCCTCTTGTTATGTTTACATCCTCTTATAAGGCACCAGACAATGAATAAGGGCTAAGTGCTAAGAAGAAAATAAATCGAAGCATTGGGCTCATAGTCGGGAACGCACTAATTCAGAATGACAGGGAAAGGTATGTTGCCTGGAGATAGGGCAGATAACAAGAAATGGATTCTCTCCTCCAGAACGCCACTCTTGCCAACACATTGGTTTTAGTCCAGTGAGATCCATTTTGGACTTTTAACCTTCAGAACTGTCAGATTTGTGTTCTCATTAATCACCAAGTTTGTGATGACTTGTTACAATTGGAAAAATACATTTCAGTAAAGACAATTATTTTTCTCAATGGTGGGTCAAGAAATACTTTAGCTTCTTTAAGTGGACCCAAGAAAAAGACTTCTAAATGCATCTTTACAGTCCACTGTCAGTATTTTAAAAAGTAAAGATCTTTGTTTACTCTCTCTGTGTCCTCTCCTAGTTATTCTTTGGGTTTGATGGTAACTAACTTCCTCCAAATGTGAAGGATAAAAAAAATCATAATTTTAATTCTACTGAAGCAGACTATGAATGAGAACACAATGTGGCAAGGTCTACAGTGTTTTAAATATTACATGAGTTTCTCTGCTTATGTTTTACCTGTCCTAAATTTTTCCTCACTCTCTCCCATATCACAACCTCAGGTGCACCCTTATCATAAGTGCAAAAGACGACAACTCTCTGCCACACTTGATTTTCTCCTCAGGCTCAAATATATTATCATCTTACACCTTGTTTGAGAAGAAAGGCAAAGGCATCTATTCCATCTAGTTGTAATTTACTGTTTTTTTTATATCATCTTTATATAGAATAGTGTTCATGTCTGCTTCATCTCTGAATTGTTTCTCTGACATACATGGTGTCTAGTGGGTGCCTTTAAATATTTTATAATATCTAATTTGCAAGCTACCTGTGGCCCATAGTATGATTGCATATGAATTCAGAAATTAATATGTTTCAGTTAGAACATAGAGCTATTATTAATCTACTAAATTATCCTTAAAAAGAATAAAAATAAATGAAGTTCTCTTTTGGTTATATTTGTTTGGAGATTCTGGAAGTAAAAACACAGATATTGATCTCTGCTTCAAGATGAATACTTTCCCCAACAGAGAATAAAAATATTATGCAATCTTGGGATAGTCCCAAGATCACATAGTATCAAATATGAGCAAATGAAAAATATTGTCAAATTATTATTTGTAGAAAAACAATAAAAACACAAGATAAAATGATACAGAAAGAATGAAAACATATAGATGAAAAGTAGGCAGAGTTATTTTTATGCTTTCTATGTAGGTATAAAATCTTTAGGAAGAACAGCAGCAGATTAGCCAAGCTGAAAGACTTCATATAATAAGCTAAAATGTTATTTGGCTTCTAATTAGTTCCTATGGGTATACAGCAGGCAGCAGAAAACTAGTGCACCTTCCTTACATTGCTCATGTCCTGCTTCTCCAATATTCTGTCAGCTAGTTTTTAGAAGTTGTTCAGACTGCTGAGAGTAAACAAAATGCATCAAGGCTGCAGATAAAAATGTAATGGTGAACATGATAGTGAGTAGCAAGAAACCCATTTTCTAGATATTTTAAATTAAGCCAGGGAGGACATAAGTTTAAGATGACACATTTTTAGATTGCCTGAAGATTTTATAAAATGATGCTTTTGATTTTGTTACTTATTCTTTTATACTTATATTCTTATCAGAGTATTTCTGTTGTATTTTTAACTTTTTTTCTTTTTTCTTAAAGTACATTGGCGTGTTCCCAGCATAGTTAGGATTACCTGTCTGGAAGCTATATAAAAGCGTTCTTATCAGCTGCTTTTCATTTTGTTTTACTCTTGTTGTCTGTGTTAATATTTGTAATAGAGATCTTTTTTTTTATTTCCTAGGGGGAAACTACTACAACTAGCTATGCCTTTTAAATTGTGTTGATTTATGAAGTGGACATGTTACCTGGTTTCCTAAGGTAGTGATTTCTACCTAATAAAAAGTCTGATTTTGTTCATTCCTTTCTCTTTGGATGAAGTGGAGATTATTCTCACGTATTTCTAAAATAGTCTTTATTCCTTCCTACTGGAAAAGGAGCTGATAGTTTAATACTATTTTTTTTCTTTTTTCTTTGCACATGTACTTAATCTCAGCAAAGGTGCTGAGAGAAATCAACCTCTGATGTTAACATCACTTTCTACTTGTTTTTTTTAAAGTAATAAAATCTTCATTATTTTTTAATGTAATTTAGTGATTATTTTGGTTGTAATAGTATATGACACCTAAAATATTATTTCAAAAATCAGATATATAAAATGCATAGCAACTTACCAAAATTGTAAGCTTGCAATATGATAAATTCTCATGTTGGAGAAGGCCATTAAGATTATCATTCTATGTTTTCTGTGTTTTGAGGCCTAATTTGGGGTGTGTGTGTGTGTGTGTGTGTGTGTCTGTGTGTGTGTGTGTATAAAGTGTTATGATGTGGAAGTTGTGTTTATATCTGGCAGGGATAATAATGCTTGTTTCCTTATTAAAGTCACTATACCTGAATAATTTTTTCCTGTTAAATGCTAGACTAGTATTTCCAGATCTGTTAATAATTCTGTTTTTTGGGGGGGTGCTCCTGGGACTTTTAAAGCAGAGCTCAAGATAATTTTGGAAATGTTCCATTAATAAACCACTAATAAAATAGTCATAAAATCATGTCCTGTGGCTAGCCATGTTTGGTACAAATAATCTGCATCCAGATACAATTATTATCAAACAAAATTCATAGGACCATGATTAGTTCATGGATATGCAAATGATAAATCTGGACAGTCATTTATCAAATATTGTTTACACATAATTATAATAGAGTAAATTGCAATATTTATAAGGAGTGTGTCATAAAAATCCCGTTCTTTCCATGATTAGTACTCTCACCATCTATTCTACATGCTGTCCTTTTCTCTGTTATACTTCGGAAGCTAAGCAACTATTGCATACAAAATTCCCCAAATATCTGCTGCTGCATACTCTTACTATCTTACATTCTCATGACTTTTTATACATACCAAATATTTTTATGTGCAATAACTTCTAATGAGTATATTCCATTTTATGAAAAGTGGTACACATACCAATGGCCAAGCATGGAGTGATTTTCAATATTGCAGTACATGAAATTTTTAATGTTAATAACTGTATTTTTACATAGTAAAAATATTTTACAAAGTAAAATATGCAGTTCTATAAAATATATGATATATTATATCAAACCAATGATTTCTGCATTGCTATGCCATCTCCTTTTAAAAGTAGAGTACTTAAGTAAAGTGAGTTGACTTAAATATATGAACTAAATAATAGAATGATATGATAAATAGTATGGCATAAATCATGATAATGATTACATGAATGACTGAAATTTAGGGTATGTTGGTTAGAATGGCAGCCTATTCTGGATGAACCTAAAATAATTCTACTTTTTTAGAAAGAATATAATATCTGAAAAGCCAGATTTTCTTTTAAGTCTTTGAACAACACTAATGCATTCTTTGTATTATGAAATAATTCATATGACTTCTATAGGGCTCGACTTAGTAACAGCTAACAGTTTAATTCCTAAAAAAGTGGTTTAATGTAATTTTCTTTAACAAAAGTATTTTAATTTTTAAAAGTGATTATTTTATAACATGTCACATGTATCCTTAGCTCCAAATCAATGAAAGAACTACAGTTTGCATCAGATTGACACTGTGAAAAAACTTTGAGAGAAAATTTAGACATCTTAAACAAATTTCAAATCTCTTTCACAGATTATTTTCCCAAAATTAAATTCTCAAAGATAAATTTTTTTCAATGAATTTTCTTTTTTTTTTTTTGTCTTTTTCCGTGTCCGGCAACGGATCGCAACCCTCAGTGTT
>NW_007730558.1:79454-115263 GCF_000696425.1 Galeopterus variegatus
GGAAGGAAGGAAGGAAGGAAGGAAGGAAGGAAGGAAGGAAGGAAGGAAGGAAGGAAGATCTAGTTTTATCACTTGGTTTGGGCAGGTGGTTCTATGCAAAGTCTTTCTGACAAGTTATAGAAAACCCAGTGAAGGAAGTTTTAACCTCCTGTTACTCCACATACACAAATTTGCTTATTTGCATTATTTTTCATTTTTAGATGTGATTGGGGAGAATCTGTCTTATAAAAGCTTAATCAAATGGAAATTTGTTATTGATACCTGAGTGTTCTAAATAATCCAAAGACAAAAATACAGATCAACATTAGAAAAAACTAAATCAGGTAAGTCAAAGATCCAACCATTGCTAGGAAAAGTTAATTGAAATTTTATCATAGATCAAAAAAGAAAACCCTAACAGTTTAAAAATTCTAAAAGAAAACATATATTCTTGTGAGCCCCCTCTAGAGTACATCCAGGATCCTAAGCAGGAGCCAGGGGCAACCCTCTCCACCCAAGAGCAGCCAAGAAGAAGAGCATGCCTGGGGTCCAAGGCAGCAGCTAATGGCAACTCCCCACCCAGAAGCAGGCAAGAACATGCCCCAAACACCACTCTTCTGAGGGTGGCTCAACACAGCTACAGCTGCTGCAAAAATGACTTGAAACCACAGCAATAGCCACAGCTGCCATGCACATGGCCTGCCAGATCCTTGACTGCATTGGCACAAGGAGAGTCAACAGTGGATACCAGAAAAAGAAGAGAACCTCTCTCTCCTCAATGCCTGCTCTGGAATAATAAAAGAAGCAATTGCTGTACCAGATGATCAGACACAATGAAGAGATAATAGAAATGTGAAAATCCAAGAAAATATGATACCACCAAGAGGATACAGTAATTTTCAAATACCAGACCCTATAGAGTAAGAAACCCATGAAATGACTGGAAAGGAATTCCTAGCAACAATCTTAAGGAAACTCATTGAGATATGACAAGACTCAGACAACATAATTAAATGAGGAAAAAATTCAGGATATGAAGTAGGAAATTTGTACAGAAATTAATACCTTTTAAAAATATATAGATGAACTTATGGAACTGAAGGATTCACTCAACAAAATGAAAAACACAACCAAGAGCTTGAGCAGCAGGCTAGAATAAGCAGAACGAAGCATTTTTGATCTTGAAGTTAGTCTTTTCAAAATAACTCAGGACCCAGCAAGGCTATCATTCAAAAATAAGGGAAAAATAGTGTATTTTCCAGACAAAAAGCTGTGGGAGTTCACCACCACACGACCAGCCCTACAAGAAATACTCAAGGAAGTCGTGCATCTGGTATCCAAAAAAAAAAAAAAGAAAGAAAAGAAACAGCACAAATACACAGGAAAGAACAAGATTCAGTGGTAGAATGAAAATGCAAATGAGAAAGAAAAAGAAACAAAATCTTACCACCACAAAAATCCATAATGATAACATAATAATGCTCCTGCTTATTTTTGATTTTAGTAATTTCACTCTTCTCTCTTTTTTTCTTGATCAATCTAGACAAAGGTTTACAAATTCTGTGGATCTTTTTAATAAATCAACTTTTGGTTTTGTTGATCTTCTCTTTTGTTTTTTTAATTCCCAATTTCATATATTTCTGTTGTCATCTTTGTTATTTCCTACTTATATTTGGTTTAGTTAGCTCTACTTTTTCTATTTACTTAAGATAGAAGTTTACATTACTGATTTGAGATTTTTCTTATTTTTAATATAGGTGTTTACAAGTATAAATTTTCCTCTAAGCACTACATGAGCCCTGAATCCTATAAATTTTGTTATGTTGTGCTTTGATTTTTATCTCAAAGTAATGTCTAATTACCTTGTGGTTTTTCTTTTTACTCATTGTTTATTTAGAAAAGTGTTACTTAATTTCCGCACATTTGTGAATTTTCTAAATTTCCTTCTGTTGTGTAATCAAAGAACATAATTTCTATGATCTTAGTATTTTTAAATGTATTAAGACTTGTTTCATGGCCAAAAATAAATTAAATAATGAAGGGGGAAAAAAAAAGAAATACTTGTGATTTGGGGTTAGACAAAGATTTCCTAGATTTAATACCAAAGGCATGACTCATAAAATGGAAAATCAGTAAATTAGACTTCGTCAGATTGCTTCATCTTTTGCTGTTCAAAAGACCTCTAAAAAGAAAAAAAAAAAAGCCACAGAAAGGGAGAAAATATTTCCAGATCACTTATCCAACAAAACGTTTGTATCCAGAATACATAATTAACTCAAAACTTGAGTAAGAAAATAATCCATTTGAAAAAGAAGCAAAAGAGATGAAATTATCTTTTTTTTAATTGAAACATAATTGATTGTACATATATGTGGAGTACAGTGTCGAATATCAATACTTGTGTGTAATGTGTGATGCTGAAATCAGGATAATTACTATATTTGTCATTATACATGTAAACACTTTTTGTGTCCCTTTGCCAATTTGACACGTTTGTGGCAAATAACCACAGGAGAAGATTTTCAACATAGTCATTATGGAAATGCAAAATAAGCCATGAATATATATCATTACATAATTAATAAAATGGCTAAAATTAAAATTACTGATTATGCCGAGCATTGACAAAAATGCAGAGGAACTGGAGCTTTCATGTAGTGGGTTAGAAATCTTGATTCTGCTTTGATCTTAGAATAGGAATTTTACATAATGCATGAATGAGCCAAGAGGCTCTTGAGTAAGGGGACAAAAGTCCACAGATAAGTTTGGCAAAAGCGATCTAATCAATTCTAATCACTGTTTAGGGATGGGATTGTGTACTTTGACTGTTTTAGGTTGCTGGTTTGATTCCGGCTTGAAGGACTATTGACTATTTATCCTACTGATTGTTCTTAAGATATGTTAAGGAAACTGCTTGAATGCTGTTTTTAAATATGCTAAGGAAATTGCTGTAGGAAGTATGTAGAAAAGAAAATGTTTGCTAAGGACAAGCTGTTTGTTGGTGAATTAACCTAGCTTTTTACAAATTACATTCTGGAATGTCACATTGTTAATTTACTGCTGTTAGAAGTTTTACACTGCCTGTTTTTATGTCCTTCTTTGATAATTGAATCTACTGATTTTTCTTGTAAAACTTCCTTGTCTTATCAGTAAAAAGAAGGCTGATTTTGGATTGGGGCTGCTCCTCTGATGGGCGGCAGTCCCTGCAGGCCTCATTGATGGTAGTTTGAGTAAATTCTTTCTCTTTTTTCCATTTTGGCTACACAGAGGAAAGTGTAACACTTTCAAACAGTACTGGTGGAAATGTAAAATGGTACATTTTTCAGAACACCTTTTGTCAGTTTCTTAAAAAGTTAAATATACACCTACCATATGATCCAACCATTCTACTCCAAGGTATTTGCCCAAAAGAAATAAAAGCATGTGTATAAAGACTTGTACAGAAATGTTCATAATCACTTTCTTTTTAAGATCCAAGAACTGGACACAACTCAAAAATCCTTCAAAGAATGAACAGATTAAAAAACAAATGAACAAACAAAAAAACACCTGGCATAGCCATGCCATAGAATACTATGCAGCAGTAAGAAAGTAGTGAATTCTTTGCAACAATTTTAATGGACTTCTGGAGAATTATGCTAAGTATGAGAAGCAAACACAAAATGTTACATAGTCTATGATTCTATTTATGAATATTTATAGAAAATGCAAAAAAATCAGTAGTGACAGTAAGCAGGTCAGTGGTTGACTGGTATGACAAGAGGAGTGGAGGGGCAGGAGGATAGGAAAAGGATTTATAAAGGGCCGTGAGGGAAATGTTAGGTATGATGGATATGTTCATTATCTTTATTGTAGCAAAGGTTTTATGGATGTAGTGATATATCAGTAGTTATCTAATTGCAATTTTTAAGCATGTGTGGATTCTGTATAAATCGTGCACCTCAAAAAGGTTGTTATTCCTCCAAAGATCTGTTAAAAAAGATATTACAGTCAGTTAGAATTATTGTGTGGATACTTAAAATGATCACACACTTTTTAATTTTCCACAATGTCTTTTTATATATATCATATCTCATCTTAGCCTACTCGTTTCGTTGAGAATAGGTTCTCTTTAAACTATTGATGAGCTGAAATACACATTTCTAAATTTCTTGAATTTCTAGAAGCAAGTCCATGTCTGAGGAAAGAATTCAACAGGATTCTCAAAATATTGACCACTCCTCTTTTTAAAGCAAATAATTATTCAATAGGCCCCAGACCACTTGTGTTATTTTCCTCTCTGAGACATTATTATTTTAAATAAAAATCGATTCAACAGGCCTGCTACTAGATAAATAACATATACTTTTTATTCCCATTACATTCTCAAACTTGAAGCTTAAGGGAAGGGTTAGTGTTTTCCTGAATTATTCATCAGATTAATGTTCCCCTTCTCTTCTCTTCAGTGCAAAAATGTCCACTGAAATTCCACGGAATACAAGATTGTTTTTTATGTTGTGTCATTGCCAAGAGGGACCAACTGGGCAGGTTGAGCAGTCCTGGGTTTTTATCATTCTCTAGTCAGTCCCTAAAATCGTTAGGGCACTGGTAAGAGAGATATTTAAAGGTGAAATTTTCTGATTGTGCAAAAATGTCCACTGAAATTCCATGGAATACAAGATTGTTTTTTATGTTGTGTCATTGCCAAGAGGGACCAACTGGGCAGGTTGAGCAGTCCTGGGTTTTTATCATTCTCTATTCAGTCCCTAAAATCGTTAGGGCACTGGTAAGAGAGATATTTAAAGGTGAAATTTTCTGATTGCTTCTGATGGAATTTCTGGAGAATTATGCTAAGTATGAGAAGCAAACACAAAATGTTACATAGTCTATGATTCTATTTATGAATATTTATAGAAAATGCAAAAAAATCAGTAGTGACAGTAAGCAGGTCAGTGGTTGACTGGTATGACAAGAGGAGTGGAGGGGCAGGAGGATAGGAAAAGGATTTATAAAGGGCCGTGAGGGAAATGTTAGGTATGATGGATATGTTCATTATCTTTATTGTAGCAAAGGTTTTATGGATGTAGTGATATATCAGTAGTTATCTAATTGCAATTTTTAAGCATGTGTGGATTCTGTATAAATCGTGCACCTCAAAAAGGTTGTTATTCCTCCAAAGATCTGTTAAAAAAGATATTACAGTCAGTTAGAATTATTGTGTGGATACTTAAAATGATCACACACTTTTTAATTTTCCACAATGTCTTTTTATATATATCATATCTCATCTTAGCCTACTCGTTTCGTTGAGAATAGGTTCTCTTTAAACTATTGATGAGCTGAAATACACATTTCTAAATTTCTTGAATTTCTAGAAGCAAGTCCATGTCTGAGGAAAGAATTCAACAGGATTCTCAAAATATTGACCACTCCTCTTTTTAAAGCAAATAATTATTCAATAGGCCCCAGACCACTTGTGTTATTTTCCTCTCTGAGACATTATTATTTTAAATAAAAATCGATTCAACAGGCCTGCTACTAGATAAATAACATATACTTTTTATTCCCATTACATTCTCAAACTTGAAGCTTAAGGGAAGGGTTAGTGTTTTCCTGAATTATTCATCAGATTAATGTTCCCCTTCTCTTCTCTTCAGTGCAAAAATGTCCACTGAAATTCCATGGAATACAAGATTGTTTTTTATGTTGTGTCATTGCCAAGAGGGACCAACTGGGCAGGTTGAGCAGTCCTGGGTTTTTATCATTCTCTATTCAGTCCCTAAAATCGTTAGGGCACTGGTAAGAGAGATATTTAAAGGTGAAATTTTCTGATTGCTTCTGATGGAACTTTGGCACCTTTAAATAATAAATATTTTTTTCTCCTACTTAGTTTTTCTCCCTTTATAAGTAAATTGAGTTTGTTTTTTCCTCTTAGGCATAGAGTACTTTTATTTGAGGAGGCCATTCATCCCATTTTTCCCATGTTCCCCAGAAATATTCCAGCTTACTTCCGTTGTCCCAAAAGAATCATCATCAATACTACCTTTCACTCTCAGAAATGTGACCACTTGGATGATACATTTCAGGGCTGCTACTTGTGCATAGATTTAAGGGAGAACCAAAAAACCTCAGCAATTAAGATAGATATTTTAATGCAATATTTTATAAAAATTAAAATGAATTCCAAAAATTAATAAACAAAATACCAAAATTTTAAGTAAGGTCAGGATCAATTTTTACCCTAATTATTTTCCACAATATACATATCCAGGGCTGCAAGAGGCTATTTTGTGACTCTTTTTAGCACTAGAAATACTGCTTATCTGAAGTTGAAGTCAGATGCCCATAGATTGAATCCCTAGGGACAGTTCCATTCTGCCCACTGACTGCAAAGAGGCTTCCCTCCTTACTCCAACTTCATGAACAATGTGGGATAGGCAGAAATCTGTACAATGAATTCACTCTTTTTGTTAATTACCTTCAAATAGTTCAAGATAAAAAATAAATTATCTGCCTTCACTATTGAGAAGTGAAGGCAAATAATCTGCAACCTCTGTTACTTTTTTTCATACAGTGAAAAGAAAGACTATCCTGTTGGTACAGTTACCCTCATTATGAGTGTATCTTCAAACTTACCTTTTTTGAAATAGAACAACTATCCTAAAATCTTAGGATATGGTTGGTTCTTATTCATTTACAGAACTATTCTTTGTGTGTCTGTGTGTGTATGTATATATATAAAGTTTTATTGGAACACAGCCACCGATTTGTTTACATATTGCTTATGGCTGCTTTTCATTACAATACCAGTGTCTAATGTTGCAAGAGAGACTGTATGGCCTACAAATCCTAATATATTTACCATCTTTAGAGGAAAAGTTTGCTAAACCCATTATAGGCTATGCTAAGAGTTTTGACTTAAGAGTAATGGAATGACATCAAAGATGTGGAAAAGGTGCCTCTGGCTATCACATGGTGAACTCATTGAACAGGGTCCAGAGAACATGTGGGTAGACCAATTATAAGGCAAAGAGGCAGTAGATTCAAGTGAGAGATGAAGATAATTAAGACAATATCTCATTGTGGTTTTGATCTGTATTTCCTTAATGATTAGTGATGTTCAACATCTTTGCATGTGTTCATTGGCCATTTGTATATCTTCTTTAGAGACATGTCTATTCAAGTTCTCCTCCCATTTTTTAATTGGGTTGTTTAGTTTTTTCTTGTTGAGTTGTAGAAGTTCATTATATATTTTGGATGTTAACCCTTTATCAAATATATGACCTGAGAATATATTACTTCATTCTGTAGGTTAGTTTTTCACTCTGTAGATAGTGCCCTTTGTTGCAGAGACATTGTCAAGTTTGATGTAGTCTAATTTACCTATTTTTTTTTTTTACCCTGAACTTTGGTGTCATACTCTAGAAGTCATTGCTAAATTAAATCTCATAAAATTTTCCTACTATGTTTTCTTCTAAGAATTTTACAGTTTTAGCTCTTACATTTGGTTCCTTTATCCATTTTGAATTAATTTTTGTGTATGGTATAAGCTAAGGGTCCAACTTCATTCTTTTGTGAGTGATATAGTTTTCCCAACTCTATTTGATGAAGACTATCCCTTCCCCTGTTGAATGGTTTTGACATTCTTGTCTGAAATCATTTGGTTATATATGTGAGAGTTTATTTCTGGGCTCTCTATTCAATTCCATTGGTCTATATGTCTGTCTTTATACTGGTAACACACTGTTTTGATTACTCATTTACAGAACTATTGAGATTTTTTTTCTACTGCCACGTATTCAGGAGGTACAAGACAGAAAAATGGTTAAAAACATGGCCTTTAGAATCACATAGAGTTACCTTAATATCCCGGGTCTTCCAGTTTCTAGCTATAATTCTTCGGCCAATTCAATTTTCATGAGTTTCGGTTTTATCATGTCAAAGGTTTGTTGTAAAAAGTGTGTAATGTAGGCTAAGAATCTATTGCAAAGCTAGGTATATAATAAGCATTTAAGAAGTAGTAGCTGTTACTATTATTAATATGTATTTTAATGGGAATACAGACAAAAGGATTCTTGGAATGTTTCCTTATAACAGTAACTTCCCAGAAGTAATCAATGAATGTTACTTTCTTATGCAGAAATGTAGAAATGGCTCAGGTTCCACTAAAGAATAATATATTTTTTTATGTATTACCAGGTGATGAGTAAGCAAAATAAAACTCATAATGCTCAAAACAGTTTTAATTATCTTGATGCGGCAATCCCATATAAAACAAAAGAGAAATTTGAGCTTATGCAGTCATTTGGGTGCTTTAGGAGCATCCTGGGAAAGCTTGAGCAGCCAGTAAAGAGACGGTGACTGAGGAGTTGTTGCCTACACTATTATCATCTCATTGCTGTTAAAATCAAAGTGGTATTATCCCTAGAAGCTGACAAACTAAGATTCTGCTAGATCAAGGAAAGTAAGGAGATTACCCATATATCTTGTAATGGAGTTGGGAGGTTACTTTCTTCCCAAAGTTTTAACAATTTAAAAATTAATTAGGTAAGTAATGATGTTAATTAATAACTGATTAGTGATTAATCAATTTAATTTAATAAAAAGAATTTGATCTTTCTAAACCTACTTCCTCTGCTATCACAGGATGGGATGTTGCCTGGTTACTTTTGTTGGAAGATATTTCTAGGTTGGTGAGATAATCAATTTGCATAGAATAAGAATTTTAGTTTGCTACTTAAATATTCCACATGTCTTTAAAAACAAATTATCTTCTGACCTTTTCTTTCTGTCATAATCTTCTTAAGTGTAAGAGCTGTCATCTCATTGCACTTGACTTGTGACATAATATATATTTTTATATGCAAAGTAATTTCTAAAGTATATATTATTATATTTTTAATTTTCTGGATTTTTTTAAAAAAGAGATTAACCTTACTCATCATAGAGTTTAAAAAATAAATTTTTCAATTATTAGTAGAAATAAATTATGAAAAATCAGATGTATATCATAATAGTAATACTTGTTATTGTCTGAAGAGATTTGCTTGTTAGAATTTATTTTTGACATTGTTAATATATTCATTAGCTGTACAAGTGTCAAACTAAAGTTCTTGTCTAATATTTAAATATTTCTTCACCACATACTGAATACAGGATTCCAGTACTGATAATATTGCATGAGACAAGGCCATATACATTGATTTATATAAGGAAACTCAGTTAAAAAAAAGAAGAAAAAGAAAAAGTAAATTTCAACACTTATGAGAGTCAAAAGGATGGTTTGACTAACTTATATAAGAACTTATTTTTAATTTTGTTAGTGCTGTAACTATCCCAGATGATAGAAGTAAGTAATCAGCATTAGTGTTAGTTTTTATTTGTTTGTGAGCTTTTTCTTTTTTAATTTTTTAAAAATTTGCAGACCTGACACTCCATAGAACTCAAAATGCATACACTGACAAAATTTTTTTAATTGCCTTTTGTAAAATAAAGACATTATTTTCTTCTCCACACCTCACTTGGTAACCAAGGTCAAAAGCAGCTTAGAAGTCACATAAAAGCAATGCCTACTTTAGGATGTTGAAGTGAGGTTAAAAAAAAATGATTAATGTACACAAAAGGATTAGCTCAGTACCATAACATAAGAATTATGTTAATGTATTTTATAATGTTTATTAATTACCTTGGTCAAGGGCCAATTACAAATCATATTCATAAAATAAGAATGCAGTAGACAAGTATCATTAGATAAGCCTGGTATCTCAGATGGAGCAAATTGACTAATTTTATTATTTTAGAAAATTCATTTAAATTTGGTGGCTTGTAGATTTTCACCAGCAGCTTGGTTTACATGATAGTGAATATCAGGGACTGTGTTGACATGGGCCTTCGCCTTGACCTCCAGTAATACCATCACAAGAACCATGGACTGAGTCCACATGCAGCCTTTTAATATGAAAACAAAGAGTACATGACTAATGAGGTGTATGCTGAGTTAAATTTTAAAGTTCCTTCTGGTTGAACCCTAATTTTATTCTTTGAAGTTGCAGGCATTTTATTGATATGATTGTATATTTTCATTCTTAATGTTTAGTCAAGTAACGTCTTTTCAAATGAACAAAGTCAGTCTTTGGCATGAGTTAGTTTTCCTAATGCAGACCCTGTTAACAGTGGCCATTTATAAATTATACTATTTTTTAAGTTAAATTTTGTTTCTGTTATGTTATAAAAGTTACAGATACAGATTCTAATTCAACTACAGATAAGAGATATTAGAGAATGGAAAGAGAGCTGAGGCCAGGACAAGTGACAAAGAAAACTAGGGCTGGGTGTTTTTTTGTTCATCTTTTGATACATTTTTCCCTTATTTTGAAAAAAAATTTTTAAAAAAGCCTTTCTCTGGCTCCAATTTTGTATTCTGTTAAGAGAGTTTAATGTAAAATTAGAACTCTTTTTAGACTTCCAGTCTGGGGTCCTTCTGATGGATCATCTCTAGGATGCTTGGTTCCAGGTGAAGTTGCAGTGGAGTCAGCACCAAATGCTGAGGAGATCCCGGGTGGAGGGCCCAATTTACCATATTGTGGAAAAGGCTCTGCTTGCCTATTGCTCAAGGATGAAGTTGGTCTATAAATTCAACCATTTCTGTCATGAGGATACTCAGGAGAAAGTGAAGAGAGCTCTTCCTCAACTCTAGGAAGGGGGAAGGAAGGTGTCCCTGGCTTTGGCCACAGTTCCAGCTGTTTATGACTGACTTGAGGGTACCCGGGCACAGAGAAGACAGGAAACAATTCCTATATCCTGAAATTCTAAAGAACAAGAGAGAATTGTTCTTTACCTCCAGATGACCACTCTGTCTTCTCCAACTTCATTTTCAGTATCATGTTAACAAAGAATGCATTAAATTTGTAATTAAATATAGAACATGCCTGTAACACAAAAACTGACAGAAAAAGTTTGCCTTAGGAGACCAGAAATTTAGTGCGCTTTTCATGCTAAGCAATGTGCATAGTCAACCTTTTTATTTTTCATATCAGCTCTGTGCAGTAGGACTATTTCTTTTTTAACGCCTGTGAGAAAACTGAGGGTCCCATAAGTTAAGTAATTTGCACAGGATCATAGAGCTGGTGTTAAGCTGATGTAAGACTGGAATAGAAATCTGGTCAACTCCAGTTCTAGAATTTTTCCTATTAGGTTTTATTGTCTTTAGTTCTTTAATTTTTTCTTACAAATTACTTATATGAAACCATAACAAATCATATTGACCAGTTTTAATGTTTATATCTGATGAAGATTGTATAAAAGGAAGAACTGTATTGAAATGAGATCTATTTCTAATCACATCTAGATTTATAGCTGAAAGGAAGTTTTTAAATAGATATTACAGCAAAACTGGATGTTTAAAGCCTGTCAGAGTAAAATAAAACAATTTGGATCCTTCTATATGGGAGTACCCAAAGTTAGTGCCATTCCAGAGTCTGAAGACAAAAATGAGATATGTCCTTTTTGAAAATAATCAAGTTTTAGGCTAAAAAACAACAACAGAAACAGATCAGAGCTGGTAAAGATCAGAGCTGTTGGCTTAAAAACAATTGTATTATATTCTTTTTTTAATGCCATTTTGTATAATTAGAGTGTAATTTATCAACCAGATTGGAAAACTGCTGAAGGAGAGCATGGTAGGGACACATGCAATGAGGATACTGGATAACATGTCTAAACCAGGACTGTGTCAAACCAGTATGTATGATGACACGATATCAAGTCCACTGTCCTATCTTTGTATTGTTTATTTGGCTGTCCTGTTGCTTACAGAATACCAAGAATAGATCTGCATGACATCTCACTCTTAAATCCACCTTTGTCTTAGCAACTTATCTTCTTCTCATTATTATCTTTATTTTTCCTTCCAGGAAGCCATATCATAGCATCATGATAGTCATTGAAAGATGGCAGCAGCCAGCACTTTGTTTTTCTCTCACTCTTTCTCTCTCTCTCTGATGTGTATTTTGTATCACAAGAAGGTTGCTGGTTTTCAGTGGCTGGAAACATGCTGGAAATAGAAATCTAAGAATATATTGGGCATTCATTTTTTTAAAGAAAGATCTATAAATGGAGCATTCCTGGATTCATGCTATAGGATAAAAAAGTGTTTACCTTTCCAAATGTCAAACAGACTTTCAAATGGCTCCTTCCTCTCAGGAACCAATCTCAAGGATGACTATCTTTTCCCCTATAGATCTTTGTCTCAGCTTCTTTGGAAGCAAGACGTGGGAGAACTTATCCAAAATTCATATTGATTTGTCATCAAAATATGCCCTGGCTATGAAAATAATCTCTCATTTTTAAAAATATGTGTATTATTAAGTTAAAATAAATATCTTATTGTAAAAGTCAAGTCCTCAGTCTGCTTGTATACTTTTGTTCTTATGTCATTATTCAATTGTGGTTACTTGTGTATATCCAATGATCATGCCCCAGTTTTGTGGAGGAAATGAGACTTCACTAATTGTGTGGGGTGAGAAAAAAGGAATTTTAGTTTTGCATATAGTCCCTGAGTCCTGATTTCACTCCCTAATGCAGTTATTAAATGAAAACTACTGCAAATCTCTACCCCTTTTCTGTACCCACCCTCAATTTAAGCTTCAAAATATTTGGAAAAGCCAGAAACTTTATAACTGTATGAATGTAATTGCTAGTTGTAAGTGGAATGTATAAATGAAACATGAAATCACAGTGTAGAACTTGGCTCCAAATGCAGTCATTTCATTTTGAAAATGACAATTTAAATAGAAGGATCTATTAATTTATATGAATATAGCAAAACATTCCAAAGGAATTTACTGATGCATTAGGTATGATCTAAATGGGTAGTTAGAATTTGAAAAGACCTCAGGGAGAAGAAGCCATAAATAATGAGTGAGGATCTGGGCCCAAAACCCTCAGAAGAAAAAATTTTTACAAAGTAAGGAAATGAACTCCCAGCTATTACCCTTGTTAGAAATAAGAGGGATATTTCTGGGAACCAAAGGACCACAGTGCCTCTTGAACCTGTGTATTAGAGAGAAAAGAAAACACATAGAGTCCAGGTAACTGTTGCAGGGGTGAGGAAGCAGAATCTCCAATGGTCCCAGGCTGTGCAAGCTCACCATGGCATGGGTCTGTCAGCAGGAAGCCTGGGCGGAGGTTTCCCAGTGCACCAACATCAGTGTCTGTCACACCTCTGAGAAATGTACAATTGTCACTTCATTCATTAATCTACCCATTTTCTCACAGCATCCCCTGGGCCCCTAACCCTCTACTTCAGCTGAAAGAGGCTAGAATATCATTTGGGGGGTACAGGTGCACTGGGGAGTTGTCAGAGGTATGTGAATTTTCCAGTAGACTGGATAGTTTCTATGAACAGTAAACCAAGGATAGAAATGAGACTGGAAGCTGTACATGGGATGAGAAATATCAGTCCTGGCACACAGAGCACACAGGAAATTTCCAAGTGTCCAATATGTTTGAATGAATTGATGAAACTGTGGTAATTTGGAAACCAATAAGCAACATTAAAATTGGGGGAAGGTGCATAAGAAGCTGTAAAATAACCCAGAGATTAAGACAGCCCTCTTTGAATCAGAAGAAAACATTCAAAGGGACTGGAAATCTAAAAGTATATTAGATTTTAATTAGGCCGGCACATTTGATCACAAGTGTCCCAATTTTGTCACTCAAACGTCTCCTAGCTTCTGGTCTTATGTACATCCTTTCTCCACCAGCTCAATCCTTTTTCTTTACCTGCAATTATTCTATAAAAAACAATATTCTTTTGTGGTAATCTTGTGGCTTCTAATCATCTATGTAGTTCAAACTCCTTAGCAGCAACTACTAGCATCTCCACTCCTATTGAGACAAACTCTCTGCAGTTCCCTAATTGCTTATGCTTTCTAATATCTCTGATTTTGTTGGTTTCCTGCTAAACATTCTCCAGAAAAATGCACAGGCATCACCTCATTCATTTACCTACTCATAGACTATTTACTTTGAACCTACAAGGGCCAGAGAGAGTACAAGAACAGATGAAGCAGCAGAGAACAAAACAGATCCAGTCACTGCCCACAAGCAGCTTACAATACTCCACTACAAATTCATTTTCTTGCCTTGCATTAACACTCTTCTGTGTTCTTATAGTATCCTGTGTGTGCTGGGCAGAAAAATGGCTCCCTGAAGGTGTCCACTTCTGAATCTCTGGAACCTGTAAATATGTTATCTCACATGGCAAAAGGGACTTTGCAGATGTGATTAAGGTTATGGACTTGAGGTGGGGAGTTATTCTTGATTATTCATCTGGGACAATCAAAGAGACCTTAACAATGGAGAAGCTTTCCCTAGTGCAGTCAGAGAGAGACGTGATTACAGAAGAACGGTCAGAGAGACTGAAGCATGGGAAGAGTTTAATTTCTTTTTGCTGATTCTGAGATGCTGTAGGCCATGTGCAAGGACTGGAGAAAGAGACCAGCACCAGCTTACAGCTGGAAAGGAAACAGAGGTTCAGTCTTATAACCGCATAACCCTACGTGCTATTCATCCTGCCAGATGAGCAAAGAAAAAGATTCTCCCCTAAAAACTATAGAAAGGGATATTACACTGCCATCCCTTTGAGTTTGCTCAGTGAGTCCCACTGGATTTCTGACCTTGCAGAACTGTGAGATAACTAATATATGTTGTTTTAAGCCTCTAAAATTGTGGTAATTTGTTATGGCAGCAATAGATGATGAATGCACTGTGCATACCTTTATTTTAACTCAAAAGAATATATTGAAATCTAGTTACCCGAATTGTGTACTAGCTACTTTACTGCAAAGTCTGTAACTCATCTCTGTATTCCCAGCACCTGGCAAATTTCCTGGGATATGGCTGGTGTGCTAAAAAAAACTGTGATGAATTTAGAATTGTCTGTTTTTTAAAAGATAAATAGTAATAAATGCTATCATCTAAAATGTTTATGCAAGGGCTGGCCCGTAGCTCACTTCGGAGAGTGCGGTGCTGATAACACCAAGGCCACGGGTTCGGATCCTATATAGGGATGGCCGGTTGGCTCACTGGCTGGGCGTGGTGCTGACAAAACCAAGCCAAGGGTTGAGATCCCCTTACCAGTCATCTTATAAAAATAATAAATAAATAAATAAATACATAGATAAATAGATAAATAAATAAATAAAATGTTTATGCAAAAATATTATGTGTTAGACAGGATTTCACATCTATAAATGTTTAAATTCTGAACAAAATTAGGCCAATCAATATGGCAACATGAGTGGTGAGAATTCTAAGTTAAAATTCGGAAGGAATAGACAGTTATTGAGAGTCAGATTGATGCAGAGCAACTGATAGGTTAACATTAACTAGGGTTGGGTTTTATGCAAGCAGAGGTGCCAGGATATGCTGTGGGACAAATCTACTTAGGTACTAGAGGAGCAGGAAAATGTTGCATTAAGATGTCAGATAGGAGGAAAGAGACTGAAGCTAGTTAAAGTGAGAAGCCAGGACAGAAAGCACAAGGCAGTCACTTCAAGAACAAAACGAGATTCAGCAGTCACAAGCCCTAGAGAGCTGAGGCAGTTACCAGCCTCAAGGAGGAATCAACTGGGAGCTTCTGATGAAGAAAATAAGGATCAAAGGGGACCATTTGATGGCTGGCTTCTGAGTTTTATTTCCATTAGCAGATAAAAAATTTAAAAAGTGGCCTCCATGGATGAGGAAAAGCTGTCTAGTCTAAGGCAAAATACATTGGAATAATGAATGAATCAAAAGAGAAGTCATCAACAGAATTAGTAGAAACTGTCCCCCAAATAATTGTAAGTTCCTTATAGAAGAGACAGACATTTGACTTATAGTTTTTTAAGTGGTGGCAGAGCCAACATAAATCATTGCCATTAAAAAAGTGATTATGTAAGAGAAAAAATAAAATAAGAAATCACTTTCCAAAAAGAAAGGCCATTTATTGTATGATTATATTTATGTGAATTGTACAGAATAGGCAAACCCATAGAAATAAAGAAAGTGAATGATTGCCAAGAGCTATGGAAAGGAGGGTATGGGGGAGTGACTAACAATGGGTATGTGCTTGTTTTTTGCTTGTTTGCTTATTTTGGTGATATGAATGTTCTGTAATGAGATAATGGTGATAGCTGCACAACTCTCTGAATATATTAAAAACCACGAATTCTACATTGTAAAGGAATGCATTTTATGATATGTGAATTACATGTCAATAAATCTGTTATTAAAAAAAGAAATCAACAAATAATTTCAAATGTGTCATTATCCACAACAAAAATACTTTAAGGTATTAAGGTATAATCTGATCACCCATATAAAAGCACATCAGCTACAATTCATTCAGTAAAGTAATAGAAAATGGCTTTTCTCTCTGTTTCTGTCATTGATTTGGAAGTCTATACATGAGAAAGAGGGTATGAAAGAAAGTAGCAAAGATGGACAACCTGTAGTGGAGTCTTAAAGGATGTAGGAAAGCATCTGAAATGACAATCAGTTATATCTTAAATAGGCAGGTAAAGGTGGAAATAATACACAGGAAGAAGAAGAAGAAAAGACTCATGTGCCTACAGGCAAATGGATAATAAAAACAATAAAACACAAGGAAACTTAATTTTGGTGAAAATTAATGCATATTTCAAGATCAAGATCATTAAACACATATTTTTTCCATCAAACTCAAAAAAAGAAATATGGGGCCGGCCCGGTGGCGCACTGCTACAGTGTGCTGCTTGGGAGTGTGGCGGCGCTCCCGCCAAGGGTTCGGATCCCACATACAGACCAGCCGCTCACTGGCTGAGCGAGGTGCGGGCGCAACACCGAGGGTTGCGATCCGTTGCCGGTCATGAAAAAAGACAAAAAGGAAAAAAAAAAAAAAAAAGAAATATGGATCATCACTATACAACATTCAGTCTTTTATATATTTATGTACTAATCTGAAATACCCCTGGTGACAACTACATTTGATAGGCCCAGACACATTTTTGTGAAAGAAAAAATCACATAGTATCTTTTTGTATTCATTTTAGAATTACTCTTTTTGAAACAATGACTGTTTTATGATAATCTTTGTTCAGAGGAAGCAGCATTATCACATAAAATCCCAAAGGCCAAACATCTATGAAAATTGTGTATCATACTAAAATTTAAAAAAACTGAGGCAGAAAATTTGTTCTTCATTATCTCAATATAAATTGCAGATCAAATAGTGATTTGCATGAACAATGGTTAAAAAGAAATGTATTTCATGTAATATCTAAAATGTCAAAGTTGGTTATGTTGTACATGGTCTGGACTATCCAACATTTTTCTTGGTATTCTTACCTTCTGTACGTATTTTTTGACCTTTATTCTTTTTTTTTTTTTTTTGTCATCTGACCAGTCCGGGAATCTGAACCCTTGACCTTGGTGTTACAACAACATACTCTAACCAGATGAACTAACCAGCCAGCTGGCCACTTTTAGCCTTCAGATGAACTGATTTTATATCTATGAGGAAAGAGCTGAAAATTTTTACATTTATTGTAGCTAATGATTGCTTATGTGCATATTCATTTTTTCTTCTGTGAATATATTTACTTTGTGAGTTAGCCGATCAATTTCAAATATAATTTGAAGTGATTTATTCTTACTACATGGTTTACTGTAGAAAAATGTTTTCTACAGAAGTTTATTTTGGAAATTAAAAAAGAAAATGAACAAAAAAATAATATTTTTGTTGTTACTGTGTAATCAGTTTTGCTCTATACACTCTCCCAATGCATGGCCACCAAAAGCATTGTGACTTATTCGTTTTTATATTCCTCAAACATTTCAAAAAATATTTATGTCTCAATAATTGTTGGTTAAAACTTAACTGTAAAATAGTTGTTATAACTCAAAGTAAGGCTCTTGAAGACTTGAATTAATATACGAGAAACACTCTAGGAATTAGTTTTCTCAGAATTGATAGTGATGTGATAGCCTATCATACAATAAACAGTTTCACGGGAGCATATTAAAGAATCAACTGAATGTTTCCCTTGGGAACATACTAACGAAAAATTCAGTCCCGAAGTACAGTAAAACCACAGCACTCAAATAAAAGAAATATTAAAATGTATCAAATATATTGCTTGCAATTATAACATTTGTAAATGAAAATTTCACAAAATAGTTACAGTCATTCCCACCCTTTCTGATGTCTTTTAAGAAAATTAAATCGATGACTTTCTTATTTATGATTAGCAAGATGGAAAAGTCTGAAATGGAAAATTCCAATCATGCTCATTACTACTTTATTATATAATCTATGCTGTTAGAAGAATTGCATATATATCTTTGTTTTGTTTTGTATCATTTCCACTGATAAGGCAATAATTAGGACTTTCTACTTCCTACAATAAACAAACTTTGTATCCCATAAGGGCCTCTGATAGTTCTGCTAAAAGAAAAAGTTAAAAAAAAAAAGCTTTATGTTTAGATCTTGTCACAACTGTCAAAGACAACTCATTTAAAGGAGAGAAAACTTTGGAAACAGATTTTCTTTGTAGTTCTTTATGATTAAAGTCTTCTGGAAAATATTCACCTTAGATTTGATAGGTGCTCTATGGAAAAAATAACAAGAAATCAATTTTTAAAAATAACTAATAACAGTCTCTGTCTCTCATTCTTTTTCCCATATTTCTTTATTTAAAATAAAATAATTCTAAATTTCTATATATTTAAGATGTACATTATGATTTCCCCCCCCCCCCCCCTTTGGCTTCTGGTGGTACAGGGATCAAACTGTGGACCTTGGTATTTCAGCACCATGCTTTAACCAACTGATCAAACCAGCCAGCCCCTACTGTGATGTTTTGATCAACATGTACATGGTGAAATGACTACTATATTCAAGCCAATTAACATATCCATCATCTGACAGCTACCTTTTGCTTTTATAGTGAGAGCACCTGAAATTTGCTTTCTTAGCAAATTTCTAATATACAATACAATATTATTAACTATAGTCCTCATGCTGTACATTAGATCTCTCAACACATTCATCCTATTTAATTGCAACTTAGTACACTCTGATTTATATCTCCCCTTTTCTTCCTTCCCCCTTCCTACTCTATATATTTATGGGTTCATGTGATGATTTGATATATACATACAATGTGCAATGATCAAATCATGGTAATTGGGATATTTATCATCTCATACATTTATAGTTACCCTACTGTGCTCTAGAGTGCTAGAAATTATTCCTTCTACTTGTGTTTTTGTACCCATTAACCAACCTTTCTTCATCTCCACCTACACCCTACCCTTCCCAGCCTCTGGTAACCACTATTCTACTCTCAACCTCCATTAGATCAACTTTTCTTTAGCTCCCACATATGAGTACATGAGATATTTGTCTTTCTGTGCCTGGCTTAATTTACTGAGCATAATGATTTCCAGGCTCATCCATTTTTCTGCATATGACAGGATTTCATTCATTTGGGGGGGTGCTGAGTGGTACTCCATTGTGTATATATACCACATTTTCTTTATGTATTCATCGACTGAAGACCATTGAGGTTTGTTCCACATCTTGTGAATAGTTCTGCAATAAACACAGGGGTGCAGATATCTCTTCACTCTACTGATTTCCTTTCCTTTGGATATATATCCAGTAGTGCAGCAGTGGGACTGCTGGATCATATGCTAGTTTTATTTTTAGTTCATTGAGGAACCTCCATAGTGTTTTACATAATAACTGTACTGGTTTATATTCCCACCAATAGTGTACAAGGGCTTCCCTTTCTCTGCAGCCTCATCAGCATCAGTTATTTTTGTCTTTTTGATGATAGACAGTCTAACTTGGGTGAGATCATATCTCAATGTGGTTTTGATTTGCATTTCCCTAATGATTAGTAATGATGAGCATTTTTTTTCAAATAATCAGGATGTTTTTATTTAGGTCCGTAATATGTGCTTAACAATTTATTAGTTGTATTAGTTAAAATTATATTTGACTATGAACTAATCAAAAACTCTAATAATAATGTTTTAAGCAAAGTAAAAGTTTCCTTCTCTATCATGGAAGCAAAGTGAAGGGGTAGACAGTCAATGGCTGTTGTCAGGAAAGCAGGCTTCTTCTGCCTTGTGGCTCTACTTACAAGTTCTCTGAATAGTCCAAGGAGGATGCTATAGCTTTAGACATACAATAATATTCTAAACAGCAAATGAAAGAAAGTTTTAAAGAAAAACTTCTTCCTTTTAGATAATCTTCCTGGGGGTATCTTCTAATTTTTTCATGAGTGTCTTATTGGCCAGTATTTGACCAAATGGTCACAAGAAGCTGTAAGAGATACCAAGAAATACTTTATCTTCGAGGGAATGCAACCAGCTAAAAAGTAGGGGTGTTTTTTACTAAGAAAGATATTTGGAGATGTTTAGAACAGTTTCTTTCATACAGGATGTGGTGGAGAGAAATCAAAAAAGTAAAAGCTACAGTTTCAACTCATATAGAGAACTTCAAATAAATATTAAGTAGTAAAGACCATAATGCAGAATGCAACCAAAATATGCAAGAAATAAATGTTGTGATAGGAAAAGTTTCAGAAACCTAAGAATTCGTGAAAAGAAAAGGGAAATCTTGACAAAAACAGAGAAAATCTAACATAGGCACAAAATGCATATTAATTGAATGAATTAATGACTAATTGAGAGAATAAATGAACATTGCATTCATTTATTCCTGTCAGTTGAGAACACTTCAAAGTCACACAATCCTGCGTGGGAGTTACTTTAACATTGAGTCACATAATGATAGGGTACATTTTTGGAGCCTTTTGCAATATATATATATTGGACATATATATTTACATTATGAACATTCAGTTATACAGCTTATGTTAATAAATATTTTTTGAAGTCTGTATTCCTATTCTTTCTAAATAGTGATAAGGGTAAAATGTTTCCAGTATCTTAGGAATATTGCGAGGCATCAGTTAATAAAAATGTCCCAATTGCACAAAATCCTCACTTCCCTAAATGCAATGACACTTCCAAAGCTTATAGGTATTTCTATTTAGAAACAAAACCTACCTCCCACTATACAGAAAGATAATAATGAAAAAAATAACTTTGAAAAAAAGCACTCATTAATCTTTGTTATGTATTCATGAGGGAGGTAACTATTGGCATGAATTATAAATTACATGCAAGGTGAGAGCTCAAAAATAAATAAATGGTATCAGAAGCAGAATTGGGACAGAAAACACTCCTTGTCTTTCAGTCTAGCCGTTCTTTCAGGAAAGGAAGATGACAACAGGTGTTTCATGAGATAAAAGAAAATTCAGGGATTGCAAAAATGGGACAGTGCATCTAGTGTTTTTTGTTTTGAAGATGTCTGCAGTTGCTTAAGAATTCCCCCAGGTAATCACTATGCTTTATGTTGATGACATTATTCTATACAAGATGACTGATGATTAATGCTAATTGAATTACCAAGCACTGCGTTTTTCTGAATGTTGGAATGATTTAATAAAAACATTTTTTTTTTTAAGTATTAAGAACAAACTTCTTATTTTTTCAGGGAGATGAAAATTAGAGGTCTTGCAAAGTCTATTTGGGATTTCATTGCTGGAGCGCAAACTTTAGCTGGAAATTTGTTCTCCGTGGTTGGGGTTCTATGTTAGTTCCACCAGAGTTTCAGAGTGTGTTTCCCACTGCATTCTTAATAAATGTTGCTGATCTTGTAAAAGAAAAATGCTAAGAAGATGGAAGGGGGAAAAAAAAAAGGAAAATTGAACTGTCAGTCAGTGGAGCCTAGGGTGCATTAACAATCACTGAGTCTCGTTCAGAAACTCTAGGCTGCAGAAATCCAAGACTGGGCAAGAGCAGGGCCAATGCTCAATCTGTGTTTCCTAAAAGAAATGTAATGACCCATATCTATTTAACTTAAGAGGGCACTGACAAGATAATCAAAGCCATCACTGGAAACACCGTTTCTGCTTTTATTTTATGTTATCATTTGCAGATTGTGAATGGACTAGAAGCAGATCTCTTCTTCTCTTATTTGAGTTCCTGAGTCTCGTACTTATTTTATCTTCACTGTGTTTTACATTTTTGCTTCTGACTTTTTTGGATTACAGATGATCTATAACCCACATATAAGTCAATTTAGAACTAGAATGCCATCATACATAAAATAATAGAAATAATCATGGGCAATAAAAATTATGACACTCATTGAATAGTTCTGCCTTTTTTCTGGCCATCTTAATCTGTAAGACTTTATTTTAGTTGCACAGCACTATTCTAATTTACCCCTTTCTCATGTACCTGTCCTCAGAACCCATTGACCTCCCCAACTCTGTTCTTCTTATATTCTTATTTATATTTGCATTTGCTCTGAAGAGCCTTATTATGTTTCAAATGCTTTGTGAAACAAATTATAAAATGTATCTATCCTTACAGAATGTGAAATTCTTAAGGATAAGCTCAGTTTTTACATTCATCTTATTAAAAATAATTCATCTAAATTGATTCTGATCAATAAATATTTTAATATTGTATATTTACATATATCTTTTTTAGATTTTCCTTCTTCATTTTTACACACTATACAGGCAGATGCTACAATAAAATCACAAGTAAGATATATCTGTTTTTATCATTATAGAATAATTATCTTACATTGTCAAGAACACAGTTCCTATTGGTTAAACAATTTAATTAGCTCTTAACAAAAGAAGACAGTTTAAATGTCAATGTTCCAAAGATGGAAATGTCCATATAAAATCTTTACCTGATTTCTTTCTTTATTTTTAAATAAATTTGCTCATTGTGCATACTTAAAAATGTTCCATTAGAGAAACATAATGTAGTTCAAAAAGAATAAAAAGTAGAATTCATACAGATTTTTAAAAAATCTGTGATTTAAAACTTGCTGTTTTAAAAAATGTGTGTATACCTGTAAAAATAAATGCAAGCACATATTACACATCCCAGTGTTTTTCTTTGCTTTTTCCCAACTGAGAGTGTGTGGTTAAAAAGAAGAGAAAATGAAATTTTAAAAATCGGCAGTGCCAATCATGTTCTCAGTATTAATACAAAATCTATTAGTTACCTGGATTCTGAAAATTTAATGTTTATTCATGTTTCATCTTTCTGGACCAGGCGATGACTTAAAAGCATTAAAATTATCTGTAGTAGGAAATCAAATTATATTCTATAGGGAAAAAATCTACAACATTAAAAATGAAAGTTGTAGGAATGCTTATTCTATTTTATGGAATACTGTGTTACCCAATAATAGAATAGCAATAAAGTCAATTGAGATTGTAAAAACAAAATAAAATAAAAATAAATTTAATTTTTTTTAAAGTTGTAGCAAAAGCAAACTGATATAACCTATTACCAAATAATTATAAAAGTATGATCTATAGATATCTGAGTAGCAAGTAATCTATAATTCAAAACTATATTATGTTCTGTTTCAAAATGTAAACAAAATTATTATAAAGGGTTGCTTTAACCACAGGTCAAGAGTGATAATTATAATAAATCATTATCTTAGACTGTACACAACTATGGAAGTTTGCATACCGGTTTGTATCTCTTCCATTCGACAGGTTGCACACAAATTTACGGACAGGAAAACACAACAAAACAAAACAAAACAAGACAAAACAAAACAAAACAAAAAAACCGCCTTAAGGTTCTATATAATCTGAAAAACATAATGTGAAAAAAATCTAAATTGTTTGTAGAGTAGGCGATAATAACAACAGAGGCTAATATAAAGTACGATGTGTTATCTACTACTATTTAAAAACACTATTTCATTAGATTCTCATAAAAACATTTTATAAGACATTTGTTAGTTGGAGACTATTATAATTACTTTTGTATATTTGACTAAGTAACGTTTAGATAAACTAAATAGCTTTCCCAAAGTTAACAGCTGCGAGACGGGAACATAGCAGGTCTCCACATTTGGTTACGCAAGTAGTACACTGCACTAGGGAGTTGTGACAAGTGGACAGGGAGCTTCACCCAGCCCACATTCCTCTCACTAAGATGGACACTCTCGGTGATGTATCCACTCAGGGGGAATGCCCTTTCCTAACTTGCACAAAGACAGTAAATGTGCCAGCAGGAGGTATGCAACCAGGCTTGAAAACTGATCTATATGATTCCAGAATTAACTTAATGCATTAATCATATATTTTGACATACTGAGAGAACACGATTGCTTTTTGAAGTATTTGTTAATATTTTTAAAAGTTGGATTCTTAAATGATTTATTTAGTAAAATAGTTTGTATTACTCAGTCTCAGATAAAAGATAGTAGGACAGTTAAAAAGAGAGAATCATATGGAATGTTCCTCATAAGATAGCAAACTCTAGCTACTCTTGGTTGACAGTGCTCCAGGAGAAACAAAGCCTCAGAATGAGGTATCTGAGGAAGTTTTGTGTAGCTAAAAAGTAGCAGAGACAGGAGATCAAAAGCACTGGATAACCAGAGAGAGAAATTTTAGAAAAGGAAGCAGGTGAATGTTACTAACTGATTTAGTAAAGCAAAGAAGCTCAAACTTAAGTATTTGGACTTGGGTAAGCCAGAAAATCGAACTGATTAGTGACCATTCTCTACCTCAACCAGTATGATGACTGTTTGCAGCAAGCAAACATGAAGGATCTCAGCCCCATACAAAGAACAGGCTTGCAGGATTCCCCCAAGCCCAGTGTTCCTCCCTGTGACTCAACCCATTATGTGTATAGGTGATAACTAGTTGTCTTTATGTTGTCTTGTGGCACTTGGGAAAACAGTGTAAGAAAGTGGTGATACTCTGGCTACTGCTATTGTCAGTGCTGATTTTATTGAGTAATAAAATCCTCTATTAAAGACCCAGAAGTTTGGAGTCTTCTGCCAGAGAAAATGTGGCAGGCTAACTTATTAACTTGCAAGTAGAATAAATCCAAGACTGTTCACAGTTCTTGACAGTGCCATTACAAAACTCACTTATTAGTTCTAATAGTTTTTTTTTTGTTTGTTTGTTTTTTGTGATTCTTTGGGATTTCTTTATAAACAATCCTGCCACCTTATCACATAGTTTTGATTCTTCTTTTCTAATCTTTATGCTTTAGTGTATTTTTTTCTAATACTAATGACAAAGACCTTTAGTAAAATGTTTAATAGAAGTGGTGAGATTATAAAACCTTTCTTTTTCCCAATACTAGATAAAATACATTCAATATTTTGCTATTAAGCATCATGCCAGATAGGGGTTTTGAACATGTCATTTACTAAAACAGATGTGTTTCCCTCACTTCTAGATTGGTGAGAGTTTTGGCCATAATAGTTATTGAATTTAAGAAAAATATGTATTTTGTCTAAAGCTAATATAATCATCATATGTTCCTTCTCCTTCATTCTGTAAATATGCTGAATTATAATGTTTGAATTTTTTAAATGTTAAACATACTTTGTCTTTTTAGAAGAAGCCTTAATTGTCATAATGTATTGCAGTTTAAAATTTTTCTACTACGTATTGTTAATAACTAGCCACTGTGGCCATATCTGTATGGAAAGATACAGTCAGACATTTGTCTGATATTAATCTGTCTTTGGCTCAAGGTGGTAGTATTATCCTGTGGTAAAAATCTTGGGATCTGGACTTGGGCTTCCTGAGTTCTTCTGGTACTTACTAATTTTTGAGCTTTGAGAAGTTCTGTAACTTATCTGCCTTAATTTTCTCATCTCTACTGTTGTTACAGAGAAAGGTAACAGTATCTATGTCATAGAGTTGTGAGGATTAGGAGGGAAAATATGGGTAACTGATAAGTGGTAGCTTATTATAATTCAAGCAAAATGAATTAAATACCTGACCTGATTATTATAACTGGAATAACCAGGTTGGTATCTTATTACCTGAAACAATTAGGATCTGTTACAAAAATTAACTGGCTCTTTAATAAAATAGAATGAGTTGCAAATTTTAGTCCACCCCCCAACATACTATTCAGTTTCAATTAAGTTTTAGCTATATTTCATGTAATATTGAAATCCTGGTATTTTACTTTTTAAAAGTGAAAAAGTGGCTTTGTTTTTGACAACTTTAACACCAGATGTTGTTCCATAAAGAGAAGGCATGATTCTAGAAAAGAAGTTTCTCTGTTCTTTCACATTTCTTGGTGGAATGTGAGAAGATCTTGGTTAAAAATAAACCATCTCAAGGAGGATTTGGGCTCTCAAAGAATGAATCTTACCCAAAAAGAGAAGATGGAGGAAAAAATTAAAAAAAAAAAAAAAAAAAGTCTAGTCCTGGGCAGAAGGACAGGAAGGGGACTGGGAATATGCTCTCTCCTTTCGCTCCTCTGATCCTCTCATCTGATGTATTGAATATGCTCCTCAACTTCTCTCTTAAGGTATTTCTGTCAGGAAACTTTGAAGTAGATGGAGGTACAAACTGGCTCTAGGAAAAATACAAATAATTAACAAAATTATGACAATATCCCCAACCTATGTAATAACACATAGAATAAGAATTAAAATAATCATCCAATGGAATATGCTCTCTCCTTTCGCTCCTCTGATCCTCTCATCTGATGTATTGAATATGCTCCTCAACTTCTCTCTTAAGGTATTTCTGTCAGGAAACTTTGAAGTAGATGGAGGTACAAACTGGCTCTAGGAAAAATACAAATAATTAACAAAATTATGACAATATCCCCAACCTATGTAATAACACATAGAATAAGAATTAAAATAATCATCCAATAACTTGGAAGGGTTTTGACAGGAGACAATTTAAAGTGTACCTTTGTCTAATTTGATATTTGAAACCAGGAAATAACTCTCTGTATACATTCTAAGACATGAGTGATTCAGATTCCTTGTATTTCAAAATACTGAAAAACAGTATCACACCAATAAAAACACCAGGCTATCAGTATTTTGAAAGTACTATTTGGGTTTGATGTAAAGTTACTTGAGGAACTATTCCTCATATTATAATAAATTTAAAAATGTATTCTCCAACAGAGTTAGTATTTTCCATAAAAATATTATGGTGTAGATGAAGACTG
The DNA here is from genome assembly GCF_000696425.1 of Galeopterus variegatus. Classification (NCBI taxonomy): domain Eukaryota; kingdom Metazoa; phylum Chordata; class Mammalia; order Dermoptera; family Cynocephalidae; genus Galeopterus; species Galeopterus variegatus. The sequence continues at coordinate 106,503 of NW_007730558.1, forward strand.
AAGATTTTACGCTTAGGAAACAATGTTTCCAAAATACCAAGATGGCATGAGGAAAAACATCTCTAATTCATCTCTTTACTCTACTTTTACTTGTTTATGCCTAGTCCTTTGCTCACTTATCATATACTAAGTGAAATTCAATAGCTTTTGAATAGCAATAACCAAATTAACCTACGACTTAGTATGAGTTAAGAAGAAAATATACATAGTTGTCTTGAGCTGGAAAAGAAAAATTTACACGGAAAAGATAAAGTAAGCTCCCTGGACGTTAGGCTAAAATAATGGGAACAACCTGAAATTGCAGCATGATTATAAGTGCAATGGCTATATAAAAAGATACTTGAGGCTTAATAAGTACTTAGTCATAGCTTCCCAGCTTTCATCTTGGTATTTTGAATCATTACTTAGAAAATAAAGATGAAAAACCTAAAGAGTCAATCATAATTAGATAAGAATCACCAGCTTTCAGGGACTTTTGTTGGGAGAAGATCATCCTTTCTCATGATAATTCTGCAGTTTAGTGCAGATGTTTCATATCCAAATTGCATGTGTTTTGTAGGAAATTGGGTAGTATGTAAGTTATAAATCTATCCATCTGGAATTAACAAGCCAAGGCAAGCATTATCCTGTGATCTACAATTTAGATAGTAAACATGGTCAAACTTTCTAAAAGATATATGATATTATGTCTTGAAAATTCCAGAAAGCACAGTGGTAGCTAACATTGAGCTAAAGGTCAGATTTAGAATCATAGTTCATAGTAGACTGCATTGGGTTGAATGTCCCCCAAAACTTAATCCCCACTGTGTCTGTTAAGAGAGTGGAAATCCTATCATGGTAACTGCAAGTTGGGCCCTTGAAGAGGTGATTAGAATCTGAAGACCATGACTAGTGAACGGATTAAAAATGGTGGTCAGGGGTGTGGTTTTGAGGGCTTTTAAAAGGAGAGTGCTGGAAGAGCTATCTCTTTCTCTGCTCCTCCATTTCGCAATGTGATACCCTGGGTCACCATTGCCACCACCAATACCCTTATAGGATGCGTTCCGTGGACTTTGGACTTCCCAGACTCTGAAACAGTAAGGAATAAATTTCATTTTCTTACAAATCACCTAGTTCAGGTATTTTTTATAAGCAACAGAAACAAACTAATACAGAAAATATACCAATAATAGATTTTATGGCTAAACATTCAGATTTTAGCATGAATCTTTCTCTTTAAATCACATTTTAATGAAACATAATATTAAAATATTATATTGTAATCTTAGTAGACAATAAAAACGAAATTGGAAAACCAGAAGTTAAAGTCCATAAATTTTACTTAGCTTGAATACAATTTTCAGATATTCGTGATATTGGAGGAAAAACTCACTCTGTGTTGTATGCTCATAAGAATACATTGGGGTCCTAACCCAATAGTTTTCAAAATAATTCTGTAACTATTTAGGTTCTAGCTATATTTAACAATGGCCCCAAAATAAAGGTGGCAAGAAGAGTGACTAAAATATAATAAATACCCACCCTGTGTCAGATATAGTTCAAGACCCTTTTTAAAAATGTATTTTTAATTTATGCATAATATGTGAACATATATGTGGGTTCTAGTGTAATGTTTCAATACATGAATACAATCTATAATAATCACATTAGGGGAATTATTATATTCATCACCTTAGATATATTTTTTTTTGTGGTGAGAATATTCAAAATTCTATCTTCTAGCTATTTTGAAATATACGATATATTATTGTTAACTATAGTCACCCTACCATGTAATGGAACTAGAACTTAATTCATTTAATTCTTTACAACAAATGTGTACATCTTCTTTATCCTCATTTGACAAATGAGAAAAATATATTTTTTGAGTAAGTAAGCTGCCTAAGGTCACAATAACAAAGCCACATTCTCTGCACTGGGGTGTGAAAAGTGACATCATAAAGCTGTTTTTTCTGGGTCATATCACTTTTTCTGACTAAATATTCTTGCTTATACAAGGCAAATCTTTTATCATCAGTAATGCATTTCTTATTCTATCTCTTTCAAAACTCTGCTCAAAATTTTTCTTTAAAAATATACCAGATTAGAATAAAAAAGGAAAACAAACAAACAAAAAGAACCAAAAACAAAACAAAAAAATCCTCCGTGTACTTGGAATTTTGTACTGTGGGTATTATAAAATTATATGTTATATAGAATGATGCATTCTAACGCCTTCGGAATTAATTCACAGAATTGGGACAGGGACCATGAATTTATTTATTTATTTTTTTCCTTTTCATATCCTCTACACTTATGTACACATTCAGAAATTAATAGTGAAACCATAAAATACCAAAACATTTGGCCTGACTTAAAGTGCACACAGTCGCTTGCTATTAGAGTGGTGTCATTTAAAGGTTATTTGAATTCCCACCTGTAGCCAAATACTCCCTTAAGGACATGTGGTATTGCCTGAACCTCTTAAGGGTTCAGATACCTGTAGATACGCAGCAGACATCTCAGTGGGGAAAAACACCACAGTGGTGGGTGGACTCATGGAAGACGAAGGGACTTTAGTTCAAATCCAGATATGGTACTGAATTGCTGTGCGCCTTTGTTTAAATAACTTACACTTCCTGAGCCTCAGATTCGTTTGTTTTTTCCTTATATAAATTGAGGAGAATATAGATTACCTCACAGATGTTCTGTGGCAAGTAAATGAGAAAATATATTTAAAACACGTATCTCTGGAAATTAATAAATATTTGTTTCATTTTTCCAATAAAACTTTTAAACAAGAGTCTGGTTCATGCAGAGATTGGAGTACTTTGTCTTTTTTGAAAATATGTACCTCTGTGTTGCATTTGGGATTTTCAAAACACTAGAATACTGTTGGGATTTTCAAAATGCTAGAATTGTTATCCCCTGGATATTTCCAAAGAGGGAGCAGATTTTCCTGAAGTTTCATGTAGGAAAACAAAATGCACTTAAATGCATGCCAGGTAACCTTTTTACTCTATCAGTGTGAGCATAGTCTACTCTGTTGTATCCTTTTTTCCGAACTCTATTTAATTGGAATGATCCTGTAGGCTGCTCCTTTTTTAGCAAAGTGAAAGTATTGAATCAAACTGATGTGATTAAAAAAAAAAAATCTTTCTGGGCATATACCTCACTCATTCTCATGTGTACTTCTAAAAACCTTCCCTAGATAGAGAAAGGCTTACCAGCCTAGCAATCAGTCTTACCAAGATCCAAAAGATCCATATAAATCTTGGGGACTAATATTAATTGTTTTCTTAATATCTGACACAGTAAGATATTAAGTATTTTCCGAAAATGCCCACAGCAGGCAGGGTTTGAAGCATCACATCAGGGGGTAGGGGAATGCTACTGTGACTTCCAGCTTCAAGCAGAAAACTATTATTAAATGACACAGCTGCTCTAGTAATAAATTGTTAGTGCCTGATGACATTTAACTTTGCCATTCTGATGGAGGTAGAACAAACATGATACCTCTCCTTTAATTTCTAATCTGATAAGGGTAGACTGAGACATATTTGAAAGGGAGCAAATTATTGGAGTAGCTTTGAATTTTAAAGTAATCTCATTTGTCTTAAAATTTTCCTTTGTAATCATTAACTAGTAAGTGCTAATAAAAAAATCATAAAAATGTATTTTAAAGATGATTGTTGAGACTAACTTATTTCTTTTAAATGTTCAAAATATTCAGACTTTCCTGGAAAACCGTGATTTAATATTTTAAAATGGCACCGCCCAGCAGGACTATTTAGCCAAGGGTTTCAAGTAGTCATTTACTCCAACCCAATGCCACAAATTAGGGAGTACTTCTATATAAGTTGCATAGAAAATAATGTTATTCATGAACATCATCTTGGGGACTTAATGAGAAAGTTAGCCATTTCTAGTGAAAAACTGCCCTCCACCCCAAATCAAAATAAAACCACTGTTCTAAAGTAAATTTGTAGAATTAGCTAATTAATACATTAAGAATTATTTGCAAACAGTACAAACAAATCAAAGATTAGAAATAAATATTCAATAGTTGGAACATTTAGCTGAAGCTCAGCAGAACAAGGGCAATGCCAAAGAGTTTAGACATCAGAGGAATGTCACTAGGTCCTTGCTTAGGTTCATGAAGGTGTCGATATTAGAGACAATTTTGTATTATTTCCTTAATGAATTTATACACATTTTATTAGTGTACATATACGCTAATATACATATTTAATTAATTATGCATATAATTTATACACAACACTATAACTAATACACATTTTAATTGATAAGTAAATTTAGTTAATTTGCTATACACAGTTAATTAACATACCAAGCTGTGGTGCAGTGAGAGGTCAGGGTTAACTTGTCCAAAACTGATACCCCACAGGCTGGGCTCCCAGAGGTGGAATTGACTTGCAGACCTCCATGGAAATTAGCTATTTCTGAGTGCTTAGGTCATCAATTCTAGTGGAGGGCTGAGATAGATAGGTTCATAGCTGGTGGTCAGAGTGGCAACACCCAGGCTTAGTCGCTAGTCCACTCATCACACTAGGGGAGGGCTGGGTCCTTTACCATGGGCACAGAAGAAGTGAACTAGATCTGGGTCACACAGTGGCTGAATTCCGAGGATGTGATTGTCAAGAGGAAAGGCTCCTTTTTCCCTGATCATATAATTCTCAGCCCCATTGTACATAGCCAGCATCTATTTTCTGAAATCCAATATTCAGTACTGCTAGATCTTGGTTCACCACCTCGGAAAATGAGAAACAAGAGGATAAACAAGCATCTGCTCTTGTTTCCATGAATTGCCCACAATAAACACTACTCTAAGCTTAATATGCTATCAATTCATCCTTGTTTGCTCAATCTCCAGTCTTTCTCAAGAAAATATTTGTGATTGTCACGAAGACTTGAGTGAAAGAAGTCCTCCAGGTAATCCTGGTATTAGACCTATGTCTACATTTACACTTATATCCATGTCTGTATATTTTATATCTGTATAAGTATGCTTCTGTTTATAAGTCTCTATATCAATTTCCATATACACAATTTTATTTGCATGAGAATATATGCCCTGCTTAATATGAGTTTCATGAGTCTTACTGCCCCAAACTGGCAACTTATCCTTTTACACAGTATCTCTTACAGGGAGAGGTTTTAGCAAAAATAATTTCTACATTGCAGTGGTGCATGTATACTACTAATGGATTTGCTCTATTCTTATGTGCAATACATTGGGTCTGAGCCCTTGGGCCAGCCCATTATAGCATTCTGTTTTTTGTTTGTTTTAAATCAAAACATTATACTCAAATTTACCTCTCTCAGAAAAATATGATGATTGATAATTTTAAAGTGTCCTTCAGAGCTTTAGGACTTCTTTTCTCATTGGTTTGGAATTGTAAGTGTACATTGTTTTCAGTGATTTAAGATTATATCCAACTCTCTTTCTTTGACTAGAATTGATGGGAATGGATTCTGTGCATGTTGAAAGAAAGAAAACCTGCTGATGAAACCTGGCCAAGGTCAAATTTTAAAAAGAGTAGTCTGTGAACTGCCACTGGGAAGTGAATTAAGACAGGAACAGGAAATAAGCTTGATGCTTCTAAACTTGCTCAGATACTCTGTTTTGTGACAACCCCGGTGATCTCATTTTTCACTTGGACTTCTTCAGTCCTGAATCCTTAGAGAACTCAGTGTATATGTATGACCCTAAGTCAATCACACTAAATGTTTTAGACTGGATATAGGAAGCTCTGATTATTTTATGATCTTAGCAAACTGGTCTATATTTGTATTATGTTTTAACCTTTCTGAAATTCTATTTGCATTATTTTATTGTCCTCATCTCCAAGAAATACATTGACTGTGAATTCTTATTCCCTTTTAAAGGTATTAAAAACTAACTCTGGAAATATTAAGGAGCAGACAACCTGTTATGGCTATTTTTCAAGTTCTTAGACAATTATAATGAATCCAATCTTTGAATAACATTTGTGTCTAAGTGATAATTTACAGTACAGAAGTCAAATGCCATTCCACAAGAACAAATTAGGTATATATTGCTATGAAATAAAATGAATTTATTAAAAATGTATTATTTTATTAAAATGACAAGTTTTATGTTTTTCCATTTAGTTCAAAGAGCTAAGGAAATCTGAGACCATCCAATTTTTTTTTAACATAATACTTTATTTCCTCAGCAATGCTCAATAAACGTGATACTTTGCAATAACTTTAATACTACAGCTGCTTCTTTTTGCTTACAAATGGCATTCCTAACATGGTAAAAAATTACTTGTTTTAAATAAATCTTTTAAAAACTTCTCCTTTAGCCATAAAAATTTATTATGTGTGTGTATATATATATATATATATATATATGTATATATATGTGTGTGTGTTTATGTATGTATTCGTTCACATATATATACACACACAAACACACATATATGCATACACATTCTTAATTGTATATAACTAATGTGTTGGGTAAGAAATTGAGCCATTTATGTGCTCATGCACTTTTTCTGCCTGCCTGATATCTTACCACTTCTGGAAATCATGTAACCGATTAAGGTATAATGCAACTTTGTCCTATCCTGAAAACTTTGCTTGTTTGCTAACTTACTTTTTTTTACTTAATACGTCTAAATGCTTGAGTTATAAATTCTGCTTTTCGGAAGACACTTTGATTCTTCTTTTGAGTCTGGAAGAGGCATGCAATCTGGGATGTGTAAAGGAAGCTACATTCTTCTGTACTCTGTTGATAAAGAGCTCTAGAGGACTTTTACTAAAGTTTTCGTAAAATTGAAACATTAGCTTAGTTAAAGAGGCCAATCTTTAACTGACACAAGGATAGGCTTCATTAAAAAAAAAAAGAGACTACTAGCTAAAAGTTATTACAAACCTTTTCTTCTTCTTCTTCTTCTTTTTTTTTTTTAACAGAGAAAAGCTATGGGCATACTTTGAAACCTGTGAAGGTAGTGATGGCTCAGTAATTATTATGAACATTTTAAAGCTACTGGCACTTTTCCTTAAATTGATATTGAGAAAGGAATGAAGTCTTCAAGTAACATAGTCTTTCATTTATATTCATATTCTTCTTCAAAATACTTCAGTGTATGTCCCCAAGGATTCTTTATTGTAATAGAAATATAGGTATTTTGCAAAGTGAGAAATGACAAAATAAATTTTACTTTTTAAGGACAAATAAATTTTTAAAAAATAATGACTTCTTATTTTAAAATCACTTTTATATTTACAATTTCCATGATCCTATAATAGCATGCCTGAATAAATGTATCTAGAGATATTGATTATGTGCTTTGAACTTTTCTTTCCAACTGGGGGCTTTTACTAATTGCTTTTGCATGCAAACAAACAAACAAACAAACAAAAAAACTGTCCTGACTGACTGTCATTCAGTCTCATATATGTATAAAGATACTTCAGAAAGTTCATGAAAAAATAGAATTAAAAGATAATATTGATCTTCTCATGAACTGTTTGAAGTACCCTTGTATACTGTTTATGTAGGTGGAGAACACTTCAGGCAATGAACTCAACCAAGAGCAGAAAATATCCTTGTACCATAAAGAAACTAAATTGTATTTGGAAAAAAAGAAAAATATTTTAATCGATAGCCAATTTATGTGTCTTTCATGCATGTTTACTATCATTCTAATAATATCATCCCTAGTTTTGGCTAAGAATGAGACATATGCAAGCGTCATTTAAGGTGTGGGAGTTATTTCTGTAACGTATGATTTGGATTGATGGTTCTACAAAATCATCCAAAGATGAAAGCTGCAAATAATGCTGATATAGAACTTCAGATCCACATACACATCTTTAGGTAGTTTATACTTTATTATAGTTGCAAAATTCAATTTTTAGAGGGCTTAAAACATAATCACTGACTATGCTGGGATATGATAATTTGTTCTGCTTGCCTTTTGCATAAAACTTTGAGTTTCAAGGGTCAAAAAATTATGCAGTTTACTTCCAAAATCCAGCCAAATGGCCCAGGAAATGGAAAATTGGGAGAGGCTGCATCAGCATTTGATATTGGAGCTGTGGGGAGAATATTCTATTTTCAGAAACTTTATTATTTAATTTATTTTTTCTAGTAAGAATTTAGTTTTATTTACTGAAATGAAACAGCAAAAAGTGTATATCTCATTTAACTTGCTGAAATTCTTATTTTAAATGTGAATGTGAAACCCTTTGAAAACCAGCCTTGGAAAAATGATCCAGAAACATCTGTATAAAACTTGTGTAAAAGACAATGATACATTATTTTAGTTCAGAATTTTGTTGAATTCACTTAAATGAAGGGCTGAAAGTGCATCTTATATCTGTATTTCTGGATTTCTAATTTAAAGGTATATATGAATAATTATTGAAAACTAATATTGGAGAAAAGGTCCAAAAACATCAGTATAAAGTAATGATACATTTTTCCTAGTTCAGAATTTTGTTGAATTCACTGAAATGAACATCTGAAAGTACTCCTTTGTCTGTGTGTGTGTGTGTGTGTGTGTGTGTGTGTCCCTTTACCAATTTCTCACTAACTCCTCCTCTCCCTCTCTTATCCCACTTCTGTTGGCCTCAGTTCTGTTCTCTCCTTTTGAAAGATCAACATATCATTGTGATTCTTTCTTTTTCTTTCTTTCTTTCTTTCTTTCTTTCTTTCTTTCTTTCTTTCTTTCTTTCTTTCTTTCTTTCTTTCTTTCTTTCTTTCTTTCTTTCTTTCTTTCTT
>NW_007730558.1:115277-125712 GCF_000696425.1 Galeopterus variegatus
TCCTTCCTTCCTTCCTTCCTTCCTTCCTTCCTTCCTTCCTTCCTTCCTTCCTTCCTTCCTTCTTTCTTTTTTCTTTCTTTCTTTTCCTTTCTTTCTTTTAGCTCCCATTTATGAGTGAGAACATGCAGTATTTCTTTTTCTGTGCCTGTCTTATTTCATTTAACACAATTTTCTCTAAGTTCATCCATGTTGCTGTGAATGGCAGTATTTTGTTCTTTTTTATTGCAGAGTAGTTTTCCATTATGTAAATATAGCACATTTTCCTTATCCAGTCACCTAACAATGGACATTTATGTTGGTTCTAACTTTTGTCTATTGTAAATAGAGCTGTGATAAAAATGGGAGTGCAGGTATCCCTTCAACATGATGATTTCAATTTTTCTGATCTTATGGCAGTTCTCTCTGTAATTGTTTGAAAAAAACTTCACACCATTTTCTGTAATGGCTGCACCGATTTACAGTCCCAGCAACAGTGTAGGAGAGTTCCCTTTTCTCTGCATCCTCACCAGCATTTGTTATCATCTGTCTTTTTGATAATAGCCAGTCTAACTGGGGTGAGATGATATCTCAGTGTGGTTTTGATTTGCATTTCCCTGATGATTAGTGTTGTTGAGCATTTTCCATGTGTCTGTTGGCCATTTGCATATCTTCATATGAGAAATGAAGCTCCTTTTGCCCATTTTTTAATTGGGTTATTTTTTTTTTTTTACTGTTAAGTAGTTTGAGTTCCTTGTATATTCTGGACATTAATCCTTTGTCAGATGCATAGTTTGCAAATATTTTCTCCCACTCTGTAGATTGTATTTTCACTCTGTTAATTGTTTCTTTTGCTGTGCAGAAGCTTTTTAGTTGGATATAATCCCATTTGCTTACATTTTCTTTTGTTGCCTGCACTTTTGGGGTCTTATCCATGAAGTCTTTTCCCAGTCTTTCTTCTCGAAGTGTTTCTCCTATGCTTTCTTTTAGGAATTTTATAGTTTCAGGTTTTATATTTAAGTCTTTAGTCCATTTTGAGTTGATTTTGGCATATGTCAAGGGATACATGTCTAGTTTCATTCTTCTACATATGGTTATCCAGTTTTCCCAGCACCATTTATCTAAGTCTTTTCCCCAATGTATGATCTTGGTACCTTTGTCAGAGATCAATTGGCTGTAAGTATGTGGGTTGATTTCTGGGTTGTCTATTCAGTTCCATTGTTCTGCATGTCTGTTTTCTTGCCTGCATCATGCTATTTGGTTGCTATAGCTTTGTAGTATACTTTGAAGTCAGGTAGTGTAATGCCTCTGGCTTATTTTGTTTTTCTCAGGATGGCTTTGGCTATTCGGGGTGTTTTGTTGTTCTATATGAATGTTAGGATTTTTTTTTTCTATTTCTGTGAAGAATGTCACTGATATTTTGATGGGGTCTGCATTGAATCTGTAAATCACTTTGGGTAGAATGGACATTTCACAATGTTAATTATTCCAATCCAAGGGTATGGAAAGTCTTTCCATCTTTTTTGTGTCCTCTTTGATTTCTTTCGGTAGTGATTTGTAGTTTTCATTGTAGAGATTTTTACCTCCTTGGCTAGATTTGTTTCTAGATATTTTACTTTTTTGGTGACTGTTTTAAGTGGGATAGCTTTCTTGATTTGCTTTTCTGCTCATTTGTTGTTGGAGTATAAAAATGTTACTGACTTTTATGTGATGATTTTGTATCCTGCAACTTTACTGAAATTGTTTATTCACTCTAATAAGAGTTTTTTGATAGTCTTTAGGCTTTTCTCCATATAGCATCTTGTTATCTGCAAACAAGGACAATTTGACTTTACCTTTTCTAATCCAGATGCCCTTTATTTCTTTCTCTTGCCTGATTTCTCTGGCTATTACTTCCAATACTATGTTAAATAGGAATGGTTAGAGTGGGCATCTTGTCTTGTTCCTGTTCTTAAGAAAAAAAGCTGAAAGGTATATTTAGTATGATACAGGTGGTGGGTTTGTTGTATATGGCTTTTATTATTGTGTTGAGATACTTTCCTTCTACACCTAATTTATTAAGTTCTAAGTTCCCAAATATATAAATTGCAACCTTTCCAAAGAATGGTGTGGCTTTGTCAAAAATAAATCCAAATTACTTTTAATAAAATTCCAGATAAGAAATAATAAATTCATTACAAATTTATTTTGCTTATTTTTACTTTCTGTTTGTGCACAAGAGTTACATGTAATACAAATATAAGTAAGACTAAAAGATCCTTAAACACATTTAGAATAAGAATTCTGAGTAATAAGAAAACATATGTCATGGTTATATACAAATTCCTCCCCCTTCATTCTCACTCCCAAACCTATTTGTATCAGAAATCTATAATACTACAACTTAAAATCAGTAACATATTCTTTCATGAAATATAGGGATTTCCCCTAAAGTCACAGAGCTAAAGAGTGGAGGAGTTAGGATTTGAACTCTGGCGTTTTGAAGAAAGAGAACTTGACAACCATATTTATACCATTTCTTGTTTTGAAATAAAATAATAAGAGTTAAATTCAAAGAAATTTTGAAAACTGTCTTATTCAACACTGTTGTATATAACAAAATAAAATTACTGTTACATTTCATAATGTAGAGCAATAATAAAAAGATGTGTTCAATTATGTGAGCCAGTCCTGAATTAAATAATAAATAATGAAAGCTGGAACTCTTAGCAAAACATGGGATGATAATAGGGTAAGCTCTCAGAAACGAAGGGATACAAGAGTACCAGAATTTGTTCAAAAATAAATGTCAAAAAGCACATAGACGGTAAATGTGAAAAACCAGTAGCAATGACAATTCCTGAAACTCAAGCAATTTTTTTTTTTTTTTACAACACAAAGCCTTTTAGTTATTTCCTGCTAAGTTATTAGACATTCCATATCCTATGGAAAGCTCAGAATATAAAGGTAAGATGATCAGGCAATTATCTTTAGAGTCATAGTAAGAATGGAACTGAATTTTATGAGAGGTGAAATAAAAAGGCGAACTCTAACAATGGACTGACAAAATAATGACATAGGGACTCTGATGCTGTACCATGAGGGAAAAGAGCTCCCAATTACTATTTCACTCTCTGACTGTATTGATTCAGTCTTGTCTTTATATTACCTCCAAGATGCCATGAGCCATTGAGCAAGACATATTTAAGAAAATAATTTTATAGCTTAAAAGTCACATTTTAGTATACTCAATGAAGGAAAATATTGCTACTAATTTTCTAAGTATACCTGGATGGGTAATCCAGGCCAACCATATGTAGAGAAAGATTATCTTCAACTGGCAACTTTAATATACTTTTTCCCTGAACAAAAATCTATATTGCTCAAAATCTAGGAAGATGTACACAGAAGTGGGGGTGCTCCCTATAGTGACTAATTGCTAGTAAGTTTCTTATTATAAAGGTGTACCTGTCAATGTGAGTTATATGTTGCTACCAAAAGAAGTTTTCTTGAGGCTAAATAGGCAATTTCTGCTGGCAGCATGTCTCTTTCACAACCTTTCTTAGAAAACTTTTAGGTATGTGCACAAATAAACACAAACACATGCACACACACACACACACACACACACACACACATATCTTAGCTTCCTAACCAAAATTGACTGCAATTTCTTCAAATCCAATTGCAGTTATCATCTATGTCAGGTGTTATTTTTGTTGATGCAGTTTTCTGCTTTTTTAATCTTCAAATATTGCTGGGGTGAAATATGGAGAAACAAGAATATATGGGGAATTAAGTTAAATCTGATCACAACTGCTCATGTACACAGTGATGCTAAATCCTAATTACTTTTTCTATTTTACTCAGCAAAGCGGTAGGGAATGAAATTTGAATTGAGACCTCCTACTTATTGAGTCGAATACCAGGGAGGAAAGTAACTACATCAGTAAATAGTGTGATATGGTCACAGTTTGAAATAATTGCGAGCAGAGAGAGGGGGCCTATTGTGATGCAATAGTTCTATTGAATATCAAACTAGCTACTTTAAGAGAACAATAATATTTTCAGAAAACTAGGAAATGTAGGTTATTTCTAACAAAGCTCAAAAAAAAAAAAAAATCCTAGGGCCGGCCTGGTGGTGCACTGCTACAGTGCGCCACTTGGGAGCGCGGCGGCGCTCCCGTCGAGGGTTCGGATCCCACATACAGACCGGTTCCCGCTCACTGGCTGAGCGAGGTGCGGGAGCAACACCGAGGGTTGCGATCCCCTTGCCGGTCCCGGTCCGGTATGGGCGCGACACTGAGGGTTGCGATCCGTTGCCGGACACGAAAAAAGACAAAAAGGAAAAAAAAAAATCCTAACATTCTACTCTGTTATTTCTCTATCACTCTTTTGCAATCCTTCCTCTCAAGACGCCCCATGCTCTTAACTACTTGTCTTCCCCTCCCACACCCCGTACCTCTTGCTGATTACTGTTCTCTTAAGCAGGCCTCACGTAGTCTGCCTAACTCCTCATGGCACTGGCCTTTCATTTGGGTTTTGGTTTTTTTGACCTTCATTTAGTACTTACTGTGTGTCAGGAATGTAATGAAAATTGTATATTACATATGTCCCTTCTTTGTAATAAATCTATTATTCAGAATGCCAGAAGAGTATGACTTGTGTTATTTAAAGTTATTTAACTTGTTTAAGATCTTAAAACAAGTGATGGTGCCTGAGATCTGAACCAAGTTCTTTCTAAATGCTGAACTTATATTCTGGACAGCTGTACATTCTCTCTCATGTGTCCAGTGGTATCGAAACATAATTCTGTCTGTCTCTCTCTCTTCTCTCTTTCTCCTTCTCCCTTCCTTCTTCACTCTCCTTTTCCCTTTCTTTTCTTCATCTCCTTCCCCTTCTTCTCCTTCCTGTGAATTATCATTTTTCTTCCACTAAATGCTGGATTTTTCTGCTTGCCAACCCAGTAATTTAAGAGCTGCCTAATAGCATAAAAGAGTTGCCAACAATTTCCAGATTTATATTTCCTCTGCTCAAGAGACAAGATAGACTGAGGCTGAAATCAATCACTTAGTCTCAAGTCCAAGTTCCTGAAAAAAGAGCTAATTGGTTAGAGGTGGTGAACTCTTCCTGCAGGTGATATTTTTCTTTTTCCTATCCTTTCCCCCTTGGTGATTTGATCCTGTTGTATGACATATGTCTCTTCCAACTTCTCATTCAAGCCATTTTCAATTGCTAAATTTTTGCATAAATGAGCTGCATTGACAGTCTTGAACAGAATTCTTGCTATCTATAGCAGAACCTAATACTTGAGGCCAAACCCTCCTGGTTTGTCACTGATCTTTTTTGTCCTTTCATCTGTGCACATCTTTGGAATTGTCATCTCTTCTTATGAGTTTCAAGACTGTCAGTGAGTAGAAAACAGTCATAATATATTTCACAAATCCTGCCTAAAAATTCAGGTACTTACAAATTACACTATTATGCAGATTTCCTGAATTCCGAAATAGTATACTGAAAGCTGGGAGTATGTGATTCTGATTATAACTCTATCTTTAGGCCTCAGTTCCCTCAATGAAGAATGAATGCATTCAAATCTCTAAGGTTCTGTTTAGCTCAACACTCCATATATAATACATATGTTGCATGTAATTGCCTCATTTATCATCTGCTTGTTTCTTTGAAAGTTGGCCTGTTTCTACCGTCCCAAGCACTCATGGCAATGTCTCAATCTAGGATGTAAATTTTCAACAAACTTTTATCAAAAACCTGAATAATGAATAAATCTTACAGAATATATTCACAATGAAGGGTGTGTATTGTAATGTTGATAACGGGGTTCATGATGAATTCAGTTAATAAAATGCATTCATAAGACCAGACGATTTACATTTTATGTTGATACTGTACTAGCAGGTAACACACAGCAGCCCCTGTCTTACTTTTATCCTTTGAAATATTCTAAAGTTCTCTTATTTACATCCTTCCCTAGCTCTGTTCTGAGCACATAATCACAAGACTATGTACCTCTCTCATTTCTCAAAACTAGCTTTCACAGGGAGCATTTACTATGTATTGGAACTGGAGAGAAAACCTTATCTGACTTCCATAGGCAGAATTCTTCTCTCTGCCACTTTAAGAACCCCACAAATTGTGAGACCGCCTCTCTCTCTCTCTTTCTCATGAAACCATGTTTTAAAACTTTTGCCTATCCACTGAAAGAAAGAAACTCCAATTCCCTTCACTGAAGGTAGCCATCTTTCAGGTTTCTATAACCTCAAAAAACAGCTTTTTTCTTTTTATTGCTGACTGCTAAGAACTGAGGTTAGAGATGAAGACAATTATGCCGTGGGGGATTTTATTTTTGCATGAGGTAAAAGACAATTTACAGAGAGATCAATGCTATTATTGAGTTCATTTTAAAGTAATACATTTACACTATCCTTATACAGGCCACAGAAATCTCTTCTTCATTAGTTATAGGAGAACAGCAGGGACATCTATTTTCTCTGGTCCAGTGTGTTCTTTGTAACATTCATGGCAAACAACCCCTGAAGATGCTTTTCAATCATTTTCCATCATAGAAATGTCAGTACTAAGACTTGTAACCGATTGCTTATCAACCTAAGCTACATACCAAACTGGGCTACCAGTCTCTACCAAGGCTTTAGAAAGCTATATTATCATATAATAAGAGTATATAATAAAAACTTGGAGATGGGGATGGCATTAATAACCTAAAATAGTAGGTAAATGAAAGTAACTACATGACAGTTTATTTTACATATTTAGACATTTAAACTTTATTTTTAGTATTAATTATTAATGCCACAGTAGGAAAAAGAAGCATTATAGGTAAGAATTCCAAATGACTTGTGATTCTTACATTATTTATGCCATTTAAAAATGTTTATATTAAACTTCTCTAACTTAATGCTATGCTTTTCAGTTTTTCCTTCCAGGATCTATCTCAGTCTTTGAATTTCACTTTCCATATCTGTATTGTAGCTGTTTCTTGTTGGTTTGTGATTGCTCTGTCAGGTATCACTAAGGGCAGGTAAGTAAGACGGTAAGTATCACTTGGCACCAAATTATGTACAGCCATCAAAATATTTGTGTCTGAGATTCAGGAACACAGTGCCTGCCAAACACTGAGGGTTAATAAAAACAACAGAGACCATGCTCCCACCTTAACCCCACAGACCAGGAGAAAAACATTAAGTAATAAGTAACACATGCCTATCAAAGGCACAAAAAAAGCACAGAGAAGACTTAATCATGAGGAAAAAATATCTCTAGCTAGCTGGACCCCACCTTAAATGTAAGAAAATGCCATATGAATTTGAAGGTACTGAATGTTACCACAGGAAAAACAAAATTTCAACTCCTGCTAACTCATAATTTGAGTAATCAAATATTGCTCTAAATACCTAGTGGAAGGAGCATGTGTTCATTTCCATTCATAAAAACAGTTTATCTTAGTCTTTGCTACCCACATAAAATGTCTGATATTCAACAATAAATTATGAGACATATAAAAATATACGTACACATGCACACACACACGTATATACTCACAATGCCACGAGAAAAAGCAATTATCAGAATCAGACTCAAATATGACACAGATGTTAGAATTATCTAACAGGGAATTTTTAATTACTATAATGAATATGTTAAGGAGACTAATGGAAATGTAGACAACATGCAAGATCAGATGGGTAATTTCAGCAGAAAGAGGAAAATCATCAGAAATAAGCAAATAGAAATGTTAGAAATAAAAACCATAGTAACAGAGGTGAAGAATGTCTTCAACTGGCTTATTATCAGTCTTAACACAACAGAATGAATAATCAGTGAAAGTGAAGATAGTTCAATAGAATACACCAAATGCAAATGGAAAGAGGAAAAAAAAGGATTAAAAGAACAAATTTGAAGAGAATATGATTAGTTTTATACAATGGCTTTTTTTTTGTAATAATGATATGCATAAGTCCTCTGTCTCCTGCTACTATTTGTATGTCCCACACTGCTAAACTTATTTAGTGCTTTTTGCAGGAATGGTGAATTGGGTGAATCTGACTGGATGTTCCAGAAAAAAGTTGCCCTCCCAAGGCTACCGGTTTACACTTGTGTATAACTAGGATTATCTATTTCACTGGGGTATTAAATTGCTTGTTCTTTATATACTCATTCTCACAAAGGGAAAGGACAAGTATCTATAAAAGTTTAGAGAATTATTAGTTATAATATATTACAAAAATTTCTTATAACAGAAAATTCCAATTCTAGCTGGCTTCATATCATGCTGTATTTTTTATTAAATCCTTTCTGAAATGAGTTTATAGATACCTCTTCTACCATTTTGTAGAATTTATATAATTTGTTGTTTTACATTATTTAGATCTAATATTTCAGATGAATATGCATACAAGCATAATTACTGTTGTCATGTAAATTTAAATGGAAGGGTTTCATATCCCTTCTCTTCCCAGTCTTAAATGAGCACTTTCTGACCTCATGGATTCTGGGGAAACTGGTGGTCCTGAGATACAGTATTTACCAGTTTGGCCCAGTGATATATTTTAGCTCTCCAAACACTTAACCTAGCTATTTGAGCAGTGCAGTTACATGAATCAGCATGCTGTGTTTACTGTGAAGATTTTTTTTTTATTTTATTACAATTAAAAAAATAGTTTAACTTCAGTGTGTTTCTGTTGCCATAGTTATTAGAAAAAAACTGTTAATCTTCATAGAGATCTTTAGGAACACAGAGATTGGATTCATTTCAAATGTAATCTTCACACATAATTTCTCAGGTTAAATTGTTAAGAATAAATTCACTCACACATAAACAAACCAGGCAAAATATTTTATAGCCCATACTCCATAGAGATAAAACCCAAGTGAATGAATCAGTAAGTATCTGATTAATTATGATGTGCCTAAAAAGAAAAAAAAAATCAGGAAATATGCTTTCAGAAGATGACAGTAGTATTAGAAAAATGAGATGCTTAATATTGAAATCTACAGAGAAACAAAAGGTATATGCTTATGGTAGAATGTGTTTATTTTGATCAAAATTGCTATGGGATTCACAGAAGTAAAGATAAATTTAAGTGTCGAATAGTTCGTTTTCAGCAGGAATTGATAAATATATTTAAAATACTAGCCTCTGATTTATAAAAAAGTATAGATTTTCTTTAGTAATTTTTTGGTAAAATTATAAAATTCACTACTAAGTATTCCAAATTTCTTTACAAATATAGTTATAATTGTAGGTATTCTATGTCCAACTTTTCCAAGTGGCTGTATAGTAGTAATTTATATTTTAGTTTCATATTTAGGGAATAGGTATTTATCTTCAGGGATAGGTCTATAACTTTCATGTTTCCAGGATTGGCACAGCCTAATAGTCTATAAAATATTCATAATTTGAACTGATCTATTTAACTGAATGCTTTTTCAATTCTATTTCACCATTAAGATGCATTAAAGGGACTAGTGGGGAATGAAGACTTGGTCTGTGGATTGACACTCAACTGTTATGATATTATGAGGTTTTTGTTCTATTCCAGTTTCATTTTTGAACTCTAAGAAGAAATTAAGAGAAGAGCAATTAGATGGCTAATTCAATAACATTAAAAATGCAAAAGATGCTTGTCAGAGATAATGGAGAATAGACAACATGATTGAACTGCATGAAGGAAACTAGTCAGGCTTCATTGGAGGTACAAATACTGCCATCAACCATCTGCCGTCCTGATCTTTCTACTTACCACAGAAGCTACACCAGTCTCCTTCATATTTAAAAAAACAAAACAAAACAAACAAACAAACAAAACTCAATAAATGCCTAATGGATGTTATGTTGTCGAAACTGTTTTTGTTTTTAATTGAAGATGGGTAGAAACATTTATCAACTCTTCAGATTCTAGGATGGGGTGACAATGGGCTCAGGAGTGTCACATCAATATTTCAAAAGTTAGATCAAGTAGTTGTGGAAACCTGCATATTAGGACAGGTGTGATTATGAAGAAAACTGAATTTGTGGATCCTCTCAGTCTGTAGCTATTTTTACTTAATTATCCAGATGCATGCATTGCTTGAGATACCTATTGTTTTTATGGTTTAGACTTGCTCTGCCCAATATGGTAGATACTAGCTACATGTAGTTGTTAAGCACTTGAAATGTGGCTAATGCAACTGAGAAATGGAGTGTTTAAATTTCTTTAATTTTCATTAAATAAAAATGGACACATGATTTAATCATTGGAAAATGTTTAAATATGCTTGGAACAACATGAACTGTCGGGCCTGCCTGAGCCAGAGGCCGACAAAACCGAGCGGGAAGAGACCCCGGTCCAGCCGGGGGTCCCTTGTGGGGCTGAGCGGGATGATGAGTGTCGCTGGCACGGCCCTTCCCCCCCAGGACCTTCCTCCCCGGGGGCTGAGAAAGAACACCACCGAGCCAGGAGAG
>NW_007730558.1:125722-126041 GCF_000696425.1 Galeopterus variegatus
GTCTTCTTGAAGTTTCTTGATTTTGTCTTGGACGATGCCCGAGCGATTTGCGTAGAAGCAGCATTCTTCCTGTAAAAATAAAGCACAAGCCTCCTTTTTCGGCAGTTAGTATGTCTAACCCTCTTCTATTTTGCAGTACTACCCCTGCTAAGGAGTCTAACTGGGACTTAAGATCTAAAATAATATTGGCGATTGTTTGCATATCACTGATTAATTGTAATTTGTTATAATAATGAGAGGAAAATCCTATACCAGCGGTTCCAGTGGCCACTCCGGTGGCTACTCCCAGCCCGATGAGGAGGGGGAGTACTTGGATGGC
>NW_007730558.1:126982-149607 GCF_000696425.1 Galeopterus variegatus
GGGGCCGAGAAAGAACACCACCGAGCCAGGAGAGTGGTCAAAGCCGGAACTCCGTTTATTTGCAGGGCGGCACAGCTTATATAGGGAAAAAGTGCAGGGCGGGTTTTGATATGAGAGATCAAGCAAAGAGCCAATAAGAAGGGCTTAAAAGGATAGGGTGAGGTGGTGGGGAGGCTTTACACGAATACGGAACTAAAGTTGCTGAATCACTGGGACCCGGAAGGGCGAGGCTGGCAGCTACGTGCCGTTGAACGCTAGTGAAATGGTGGCCGCGGGGCGCATGAAATGTCGCCCGTGCGCATCAGGGCGCATGCGTGCAAAGTTATGCCCAACAATGAACATGTGAATCTACTTTTTCAAATGCAAATTTTATGAATCCCAAATACAAATCAAGTATTTGATCTATATTGAAAATGTAAGGTTTGAATTGTGTTGTCTATAAGTGTAAAACATGCATAAAATTTTTAAAAATAAAATGAAAAAAGAATACAAATATCTCATTAAAATGTGTTGCATTTACTATATAATAAAATTGTAATATTTGGACGTAATAAATTAAATGCATTATTAAAATTAATTTTTTCTATACTTTTAAAATGTGATTAGTAAAAAATGTATAACACATTTGTAGCTCACAAATCTCTATCAGAAAGATGGGGTATACATCTTTGTTTAATTCTCTAAGCTGTCTACCAGGACTTTCATCTTTGAATCTGTTCCTGACTGTGTTTCTCCCGTTTATTTCCATTATTCAACCTTGATGACATTTGACTCTTTTAATAACTGTTAAGATTATTCAAACAGCACTGCCATGAAATTCCCCATACTTACCAGAGCATAAGCTATTGTCCAGTATTAAGGAAACTTTAATGGATTACTTAATGCCCTAAGTTATATTTGTTTTAATAAGTCCATGAATTAAAGACAATCTACTAGTGATTTGCTGCTTGTATGAAATGTATTAAACCATTCCCAAGTAAATTTTTTTTCTATGTCAGCTTATGGGGACAGGTGGAAAGAAAAATTTTCCAGTAGTTTTAATAACAGTTATATTTTTTCAAAAATAATAGTTCTGGGGCCGGCCCGGTGGCGCACTGCTACAGTGCGCCGCTTGGGAAGCGCGGCAGCGCTCCCGCCGAGGGTTCGGATCCCACATACAGACCGGCCGCTCACTGGCTGAGCGTGGTGCGGGGGCAACACCGAGGGTTGCGATCCCGTTGCCGGTCCCGGTCCGGTACGGGCGCGACACTGAGGGTTGCTATCCATTGCTGGTCACGAAAAAAAAAGACAAAAAAGGAAAAAAAAAAAAAGTTCTATTAGTATTAAACAAACATCATCACTGTGACTGCTGTACATCAGGCACAGTGCAAAGTATTGGGTATATAAACAGACTAAGGCCCAGAACCTGATATGCAGAGGTTTACAGATAAATGAGTGGGTGGTCACAATTAGGTATAAGTACTACAATGAAAGGAAGTGTGAATGCTACAAGACACACAACCTGGATATCACTATCAAGGGAAACTTCCCACAAAAGCGCCATTAGGATTCAATTTATAACAACTGGATTTTGCCAAAGCAAATTTCAGAAAACTTTTATAAAATAGCTGTTAAGTGTCAAGACACAGTGATACATACTAAGGATGAAAAATATTAAGCAAGACAATATCCCTGCCTTTGCTGAGTTTATATTTGGAGATGAGAAGGCAAATCTATGAATAAATTACTTAAACATAATATTATGAATACTATACATATAAATATAAATTGCCATTATATTTAAGAGCTTAGAAAGTGAAAGCTTTGATGGCACCAAGAATAGGTGTTTTCTCCCAGGCAGAAGGAGAATCACTATTGAAGTTTGTGAAGTGAGAGAATCTGACAGTTTCAGAAAAGTAAGTAGCCCAGGAAAGCTGCTGATGAGTTGTATGAGAAAGGATGTGGTAACAGATTATCACGATGATTACTCGGAACCAGGCTTATTCTAGGAGCCATTGAAGCCTACTGAAAAGTGATGATAGCAATTGCAGGACTTTAGGATTCGTTCCTACTCTGTCAGTGGATTCCAGTTACGTTTATCTACTGAAACAGAACTACCAGAAAAGTCACATCATTGATGAGAACATTTGTGAGTTCTGGGCAGAATGCACATTTAAAAAGCAGTACAAAATGCTTTTATTCTCCTGAGGTAAACACATATCCCTGAGTAATCATTGCTTATTATTGGAATTTACAATAATGATAGCAACTAAAGAGCTGGAATCCATTTAGGCAATTAGACATTATATTAAGGCAACATTCTGAAACCGAGATTTTATTCTAATGCCATTCCAAGTGCTCTTAAAAATAAGAACTATATAGTGATGGTAATGATAAAAGGCTTACTTTTATACCCTCTTAAATTATCCGTGAAGAGTTTCAGTGTCAGCATTCCTGGATGGTGACACTTGCCAATCAAACAATATGCATCCCAGTTGGAAACCATGACAACCATGATCTGTGCCCACAACTCTATCTTTCTGAACAATATATTAGTCATTGAAGTTTCATGAATTGACTTTCTGAGAATAAAGTTGGGAAGGATTTTCAATAATGCACAATCACTAGCCATGTCTGTGTAACATGCCACTTCTCAAAGCTTTGGTGATGAAAAATTGAAAATAAGAGCTAAAAATCCACCTATCATAACAAGTAAAATGTATTCATTATAAAATAATTATTTAATTTTTATACATATCATTTAGTAAAATTGTGTTGGCCATGGTTTTTATGCAACATCCTACAACTTCCATATTAGTATTTAATCAAGTTGAAGGATAATTAGAGGGTACAGAAACTTAAAATGGGGAAAACCTGTATTAGTAGGGCTTATATCACCCGTGGCAAAAAGAACAGATTTTTGTAAATAATCTTTCATTTTATCAAAAACTGATCATTTTTCATCACGTACAACATGTTTTGAAATATTAATGACTAAATAAAGCTAATTAAAATATGTATCACCTCACATACTTATTAAAAACTGATCATTGATAATGGAAGAGAACATCTATTATTCTATGACAATTTTTAACTCAATCCCCAACTCAGGGATTTTAGAGACTAGTTCACTAAAAAATTTCAACTCATGTTTCTATGGTGGTGAAGGTGCTGTCCTAAACCGTGGTTAGGGAAGGAGGGACATCAAGATGATATAGCAAAGACGAACTGATTTTTACATGATTATCTAATATAATATCACATAATTATGTTATTTATGTTAATTATAATTATATATAGTATTAAAAGGGATCTGGAGTAATAAGTTTACATATGAGGATACTTCAAAGTGTTCACGGAAAAATGAAATCAAAATATGATATAAATCTTTCCATGAACTTTTTGAAGACCCCTCTTTGCCTCAAGACAAAGCTTACAAAAAATGTGTAAATTGAAATATATTTTGGATCTCAGTTTAGACTTTTCCATAACCAGTTCCAAATTAACCATGGGACTTCCTTAAAATAAACATTTTTATTAATATTGGTGTTTTATGGAAGACATATTACTACTGTGTATAATTAGTTATCACATTTGGAAAGTTAGATAACAAAATTGTTTGATAATGAATTATAGATTTCAAAATTAGTTCCTCCAAATATCCAAAATTAATAATATTCACTAACATATATTCTAAAGTTGGGCAGTCATTACTCCCTCTTTGCAGTTTAATTTCTTTAACTTTATGTCATATTTATTTAGTAAGAAGAAACATTCGTTTCAATCATAAAGACACCTGAAGCTACAGGAAACTCATTTTAACTCTGTTATAAACTGATTGCTATCAACTGTTTGCTATTTTTTGCTTTGATTTCCTGTTTATTTCAAATGAAATTAACTGAAAGTCTGGCTCGTTTTTAAGTTTGGCTAGAAGCAGTTTGAATATTTACATTGCCTTAGAATTCAAAAGCCATTTTCATTATGGATGCTTTTCTTAGTAAGACAATATTAAAGATTTGCAAGGAAGATTGTGAATTTGCCTTTAAAAGTACAAAAGAACAAAAACTACTTTGCAGAAAACTTAAAAACAAAATTTTCACTAACCGTTATGCTATACTTTCTTCTACCCAAGCTCTCACAGAAATATGTTCACTTGGCAGAAAAAACTGGATAAAAATATTTGCAAATAATATAGCCCATAAAAGACTAGTATCTAGAATATATAAAGAATTCTCAATACTCAACAGTAATAAAACAAACAATCCAATTAAAAAATGAAAAAAAAAAAAAAGACATGAAGAGACATTTCACCAGAAAGAATATGTATAAATGGCAAAGGAAACACGTGAAAATATTTTCAACATCATTAGCCGTTATGGAAATGAAAACCGAAATCACAATGAGATATCACTATACACCTCTCATAATATCTAAAATAAAAGTAGTGACAAGACCAAATGCCTGCAAGGATGTGGAGAAACTGGGTCATTCATACATGCTGGTGGGAATGTACAGTGATACAGCCACTCCCCCCAAATCTGGAAGTTTCTTACAAAACCAAACATGTAACTATCATATAACCCAGTAAATGCACTTTGGGACATTTATTACAAAAATCAAAAATTATTTATATGGTCTAAATGTCTGTCCCCTTCAAAGCTCATGTGGGATCTTGATCCCTAATGTGGCAGTGTTGAAAGGTGGGACCTTTAGGGGGCAATTGGATTGTGAGGGTCCTGCCTTCATGAATGGATTAATCCATTAATGGGTGAATGGATTAATAGGTTATCGTGGGTGTGGACTGGTGGTTTTATGAGAAGAGCACATGAAGGTGCTCTTGCTCAGCCTCTTGTCATGTGATGCTCTGCTGCTCCATG
This sequence comes from Galeopterus variegatus, assembly GCF_000696425.1. Taxonomy (NCBI): domain Eukaryota; kingdom Metazoa; phylum Chordata; class Mammalia; order Dermoptera; family Cynocephalidae; genus Galeopterus; species Galeopterus variegatus. The sequence goes on from NW_007730558.1 coordinate 131,839, forward strand.
GAACTCTGTAGAGAGTCCCTACCAAGAAGAAGACCCTCACCAGATGTGCTCCACGGATCTTGGACTTCTCAGCCTCCAAAAATGTGAGAAATAAATTTTGTTTCCTTATAATTTACCCAGTTTCAGCTATTTCGTTATCAGTTGCAGAAGATGGACTAATGAACCTATGTTCAAACAAAAATCTGTCCCTGAATGTTTATGGCAACATTATTTCTAATAGAAAAAAATTAGAATCAACCTGGATGTCTTTCAGAGGGTGAATAGTTAAGTACTGTGGTACATCTATATCATGAGGTACTATTTTGCAGTAAAAAAGAATGGGCTATTGATATACACAACCACTTGGGTGAATGTCCAGAGAATTATTCTGAATGAAAAGTCAATCTCAAACAGTTCATACTGTATGATTCCCTTTATAGAACATTTTTAAGTGCTAAAAGTATAAAAATTGAGAGTAAATTAGTGGTTGTCAGGAGTTAAGAAGAGTAAGGTTGGGAGGGAAGCGGATATGGCTATAAAAAGGAAACATTAGCAATGCTGTGATGATAGAAATGTTTGGTATCTTGACTGCATGGCTTTCAATATCCTGATTGTGATATTATACTATAGCTTAAAAGACATTACCCTCGGGTAAAACTGAGTAAAGGGTACATGGAATCTTTCTGTATAATTTTTACAACTACCTGTGAATTTACAAGTATCTAAAATGAAAAGCCTAATTAAACATTTAAAGAATATTTTCAGCACAGGGAGGTGCACTATGCATTATTTCTCAAATTTATTTAAAAATCAAACCACCCTTATGGTAAAACATCTGAATAACTAATTTTCAGCAAAATTCTAGCATTCTGAAAATTATTATTTTAAGTAGCAAAATAAGGCACATGTGGAATCTACTTTTCTGCCATAAAATGGTATCCTGCTTACTCAGAGACTCCCCCCAAAATGAAGCCAGAACTGATTTAGATGCTGATTAGACAACCAGAAAACACATTCAACAATCTTCAAGTGAGACAAATGCTTTTTACCTTATTGTATTGGAACTGTTTCCCTCTCTCTCTTTTTTAAAATTTAAACATAATTGATTAGATATATTTGTGGGATACAGAGTTGAATATCATTATCTATGTACAATATGTGATAATCAAATCAGGGTAATTAGTGTATTGACCAAGTTGCACAACTCATCCATCCTTTTACAGATAGACCAAGATGAGAGCCTCTTCTTGCCAGGGCAAAGTCTACCCTAGGAGGATCAGAGCTTTCTGCTGACAGCTGCCTTGTAAAAGGAAACTGAAGGTGCTAGCTATGCATATCCCAATTATTTTATGATTAACATAAAAATTGTTCAGGCATCATTTATAAAAAAAAAGCATAAGAAAAATATGATACAGACAATACATTTACTTAGAGTCTTTATATCTCTTACCCATTGTGAAATTTAAAGGGGTATTCAGAAAGGCTAATTTAACACCTATGCAATGAAAAGCAGTAGGAATGAATCACAAAATTGTTAAATTTTATATCTGAAGTTGAAATATTGTCTAAGGTCACAGTCTGTACATGGACAGACTGGGATGGGAAACCAGATTTCTAATCATAATTCTGTTCTCTTACCACTATAAAAATTGAGACTTGAAATTTAAAAATAAAAACAGCAGACTGGAAAATATATTTGTAAACCATAGGGGAAATATTTAAAATCTTAATATCTCAAAGAGCTTTTGAAGGAAATATGGAAAATGCACCCAAAAAGGAAATGCATGAAACACAGACAGGCCATCTACCAAAGTAATACAAATCATCTCTAAAATAAACATACCATTTGTCTTCACTAACAAGCACAAGGCAATGTAAATTAAAAACAAAAATGATATGCATTTTTCCCATATTTTTGTGAATAATTTAAATAATTGTAATTATATGGGGGAATTGATAGTCTCTCACACCATTGGAGGAAGGATAATTTTCTAAAGGATGGTTTGGCAATGTATACCAATCTTTAAATGCATATGATTTAGAAAATAAAAATTAAAATTCAAAAACTATTGTAGGAAAATAGAAGAATTTTAAAGGCATAGATAAAATATGTTTTTTCAGTGTTTTTAAAACTACTGAAGTTATTATAGAGTGTTAATTAAATTATGATAAAATAAAGGCTAATACTTATTGAGTGTATGCTTATTTATTATTCTTCATGCTAATTCTATGAGGTAGATATTATTATCATGCCTATTCTATAGAGAATCAATGCTTAGACAGAACAAACAATTTGCCCAAAGTTATACAGCTAAAGGCTTAACTCAAAGCTTAATTTTTACCTCATAGTGCTTTAATAGAATTCAAAGCAAATATACCACTAACATTAAATAAAAAGTGTCATCACATGATACGTGTACCATGATCCTATTATAAATCTAGCATTCTTTCTGGCTACCTATCAACCTATCAATCTGCTTATCTACCTACATATTTCATTCCTTTATCCATGTGGAAATACTTCAAAATATTAAGCACCCCCACTTTTCTCCAGGTACTGAGATTTGTAATAATTGTCATTTCCTTTGTATATTTATTTATGATTTGAGTTCTTAAGAATATTAAATCAAGTTACATAAAAGCTTTATCCCATTCATAGAAAAGTAAAAGACTGGTATAGAATATTTTATAGAAAATAAATTGCTCAGTGAGTGGTAAATAAACGTACTGTAAAAACTAGTCATAGGTGATCATTAAATAGAAAAAATAAACAAATGGATATACATGGATATACATGTGCCTTTTCTCAAATCTAATAATTTTAATGCTGCAACTAATGACAAAGGAGATATGCAATGCAAATCATGTAAAAAGTAGATAATAGTTCAATACTTCATAAAATTGAAATCAACTTTATTTTTCTCCTTCGCTTGTATCATTTACCTGGGAAAGTTTTGTGTCACATTTATGAGAGTAATAGTGTGCAGATGACTTTGTGCTTTTCCTCTTGGGGAGTGTTTCTTAAAAACATATTTGCTTTGAAGTTTAAATAAATATTTGAGTTAAAATAGTATTTGCATTTATAATACATCTCTATGCAAAAAAAGAGCTAAATCTTTGTTCTCTTAAATATCTAAGCTCACTTTCTATTTCCTCAGATTTTATAGCCTCATGCCTGCCTTTACATTTTCATATCTAGAATTAAAATTTGTAGAGTGTTCTTGATACAAGTTAGAGCATATCCAAGAACTAAAGTTTAGACAGATTTTAATGTTAATATGCCCACTATCCAGGGTGGGGAGAAATAAAAAGCCAAGCCTACAAAGGAAAAAAAAGTGAAAAAAACTATATCATACAGAAGAAAGAGACTAGAATATATGTCATCTTTCATTCCCCTATGTATTCTCAATTGACTCTTCTATTATTAAATTAAGTCACCAGAAATCTCTACAAATACACTGCTTAGCTTAGCGTGAAATTTTACCTTCAACTGAGTATATTTGTCTAGTTACGCACTCAGCTCTTGAAATATTGTCATATGTAAACATACATATATGTAAATATATATATATATATATGTAAATATATATATATATATATATATGTAAATATATATATATATATATATATATATAAACAAATGAACCCATATCATCATAGACCATTTTGAGTAAATATATATATATATATATATATATATATATATAAACAAATGAACCCATATCATCATAGACCATTTTGAGAAGTCCCAAGGCAGGGCAGCTCTAGCATTAGCTAATTCAGCAGTTCAGTGATGTTCTACTTTATTCTTTTGGGATTCTTGCTTTGGAGATGCTTCTGTACTAGTGAACTGCTGCCACAGAATACGAGATAACAAGCATCCCCAACACTCAATGGCACTCAACAATACCCATTTATCATGCATATTAGAGGTTTACAACATGATATTATGGGATACATAAAGATACATAGATACATACAGATACATGTGGGTAGTACAGTAGTAACTATAATGGAACAGTAACTATATCTCTCATCTCAGTTACTTTTTTGTGAGTGTGGTAAAAGCAGGTAAAGTCTACTTATTTAACTGTCATCCCTAATACAATTAAATGTTATTAATTTTAGTCTTCGTGTTGTACGTTAGATCTCTAGAATACAGATGATAAAATTTACTTAAAAAAAAGTAATAATCAGAAGGCTTCCCAAATCTCACTACATAAATAAATAAGAATAAATAAAGAAAAAAACACCCATTTATTTTCATGGTCATATGTTTGTGGGTTCACCAAGCCTTCTTTGTTCTGTCTTTCCCTTGCAAGACCATTAGGATTGTGGGCAAAAAGGGTGAGCAGAAACACATGATACCTTTTCAGACCAAGTTTAAGAAATGGCATAAAGATGCCACTTTTAAAGCAAGTCAAGCATGGCCAAACCCAAAATCAACAGAATAGTTACACTCTACCTATATTAGAAAGAACTGCAAACTCACCTGGCCATAAGAGAGAATGAAGATTGGGGAACAATAATGCGATATGCTACCCCATATATGATGAATTGTTTTTGAAATTTTGTGCAGTAATGTGTTGGCATTTTTTGAAAATGATAAATATGATCCCATACATTATCTCTAAGTTGTGTTTTCTACCGTGGCTTCTCCTGGTTTATTTGTTTTACTATAAGAATGATACAATATATTCAATTTTTCTTTCTCCTGACACTTCTTAAAAACTCAGAATTCAGTTTAATGCTCATTAAACTCATCAACAATCAACAATCAACATCTTAGACTAAAAATTTGGGATAATGCCATTTTTTTTCCAGTCACCATTTTGATAGTTATTTAGTGGTTCAGATAGCCTGATGCTGGTAGTCTCTGAGTCATTTAATGGAAATATTGGTGTTTCCCTGAATCTCTCTCTTGGATCAGTGCAGGTCTCTGTTTCATACCGTCCTCATCGGAGGTGCAGAGTCTCGACCACCTGGACCTTCACCAATTACCTTGACAGAGGTAAGAAGTATTACAAACAGCACACAAGCTTTCGATGCCTTCTGAGAAACACACTATCCCACCATGTGTCTGTGAGGAGGGGAATCGGAAATGTTGATGAACGGCTTACATCATTAATGGAAACCATAATGGCTACTATTGATGAAACAGCGAAAGTAAGCACTACCCCCAAATAATACGAATATTATAGGGCTAATTGTAGAGTTCTCATGCTCCCATATACTTCAACAAATGTATGGAGATGTTAAAAATCATTCAATCTAATTAATTCAAGTTGCATATTACAATTTTTAAGTGCAACCAGTAAGAATTTCTATCCAACGTCCCAATTTTAAAGTGATGTAGAAAAAAATGGGGATTAAAAAGCTTAATCAATCCATTTGAAGACAGTAAAGAGAAAAAAGTCACACATTTAAAAAATGAAAACGAGAAATATAAAAGAACACAGTAAAAATAAGTTTAGATATAGTGGCCAAACTATAAATAGTTTAACCTCCCTAGATAAAAAATAAAGAGATTCAAAGACTGAATTCTAAAATCTTTTATTTTCAAGAAATGCAAACTCTAAAATATAACATCAAAGAAAAGGTGAATATAAAGAGATAGGACAAATAAATTAAACAGTTAATACTTTTGAATTTTAACCTGTATCATATAACTTTGATGTTGCTGAATATGTGTGAGCTATCACAAATCCTTCTTCAAAGATATTTTTTTGTTTGCTTATTTTGTTTATTTTGTTAGATAATTTATATATTGATCTCATGTAAGTCTCACAGCAATCTTAAGAAGTGAATATTTTACAAAAGAAGAAATTTAGCTTGGAAATGTCAAGTAACTTACCCAAGACCTTAAAAAAATTGTGAAGCAAAATTTAGGTTTGTATTTAGTTTGTCTTTCTTTATCTTATTTTTTCTTTCTCTTTCTTGATTACAAAGGCTATTAATGTCCTGCCCTGGCACAATGCCTACTACTCATGCATGGAGTATCAGAGGCTCATTAATCTGAAGCCAAAATAAGTCTTAACCAACTTCCCAGGATGTTATAAGAATGAGGAAAAGGCAGCAGTCCAATGTGTGCTCCAGTCAAATGAAGTGGAAGAGTTCAAATGCTTGTTACAAAAAGTCCGTCACTGAAGATTTTCTGGTCTCTTTCAAATAGTGCAGAAAAGGGACCAAGTGTTCAGATATTGGGCAACTAATGTGAGTGGGAAATCAATTTCAGAATTTATAAAATTGCATGGGGTTGTTGTGAGAATTAAATAATGCATGAAAAATACTTGGATTATAAATAGTAAATAAATATTAGTTATTATTATTATTGTCATCATTACTACTGTATTCCATTGATTCTAAAATTAGTATGTCATACAATCAATGCAATAAGAAAGCATTATTTCTTACTGTATTAGTCAAGATTATTCATAGAATTAGAATGCACACACACACATGCACAAAAAGTTTGTGAATAAATAGAATTCAAAAATAATATGAATCTTTCCAGGAACTTTTTGATGTGCCCTCATATAGGTGGGTAAGTAGGTAGGTAGATGACAGATAGACAGATAGACAGATAGACAGAGATATAGAGATATACACACATGGGGGTGGGGGAGAGAGAGAGAGAGATTATTAAGGAGTTGGCTTGTATATTCCCTTTTCCTCAGCTTTTCCCTTAAGATCTTTGATTGACTGAATGATGCCCACCAACATTAAGGAAGATCTGTTTTACTCAGTCTACCAATTCAAATGTTAATCACCTCTTTTAAAAAAAATCTTCACAGCAACATCTAGACTGGCATTTGGCCAAAAACTGGATGCTATAGCCTAGCCAAGTTAGCAATCACACCTACTTTGTGTGTGTGTCTGTGTGTTTTTCTTTTAGTGGTTATAGCATAGGAGAAATGCTTTCATTGTATATGTATGCAATAGCAGTTATTTATTTCGTGTTCCTGGCTCTGCTTCCAAAAGAACTTAGATTATATTGGTATGATGCAGAGATAGATTCTCTGGCAACACTAGGTACATTTTTGAAATGTATTTTTTTTTTCCAGGAGAGACTTTAACGACAACAATAAAACAATAACTGTAGTTTTTGGATTTTCCGATGAAAGAAAGCAAAGAGATCACAAATGTGGCAACTCAGGAGTCAGAGTCAGTGTAGGGAAAAAATGTTTCAATAAAGACACAGCTCAGAGAGTTCTGGCTGCTTGTAACAATCAGAATCTGCCACAGAGTTTCAGAAATGCTGGAAAGCTTATAGAAGACAATGACAACCTAAATTACCGTTTAACACCTTGGGGAAGGAATAAAGCATCAGGGGTGTTGGTGGGTGACTTTTGCAGAACAAGGGAACCAAGATTTCTTGGAGGAACATTAAATTAAAATTAAAGAAAGACATTTGTTTCATTTTAATCATCTTTCCAGGAATATTGAGAATAAAAAAATGCCATCCCACAGTATTTCATGATAATCATCATTTTAGATCTACTGAAACCAAGATTTCAGTGAAAGTACTTTATTTAAGAACTGATTCCAGGAAGCATCGGTGTAGGAGTGAATAATTTAAAAGAGCCTATAAAGAATGGACTGTTAAGCTGGTTACTACTATGAACTGCTGGGGCTCAGCCCTGCTGTTGAATCTTTGGGAAGTAGCATAGAGTAGGTACCAGAATTCCAATAATTCCTGTTTGTCCATAGTTAAGGATTGCTTCTGAAGACACCAAACCCTGCCCTCCCCATTTGGGCATCCTGGTCTATGCATGAGCAGTATGCTCTGCAAAACAGAGAAAGCCTTCAGGCTACGGTTCCTGGAATTTCTCATTTATGGTTTTCAGTGTGCATGAAAGGGACTAGAAGCACTCCAGTGAATCCTCTGCATGCCGGACATGCTCCTCTATACTCTGCTCTTGTAAGTGTATACTACCTACTTAAGATAATTAGAGGCAATACCCATACCAGCACACTAATTCCTTTGTTTCCCCACTGGTCTACCAGCAATAAGAGTCCAAAATAATAAGGTGGCAGCTGTAGCCTTTGGTTTAGGGGAATCCTGACTAAATTCACTGATAAAAGAGTCCCCACACCCAACTGATCCAACCCTGAAAACTAGAACTTCTCAGTCTGCAGAGGCTAAAATTGTGGAGGCAGAAGAAAACACCATTTCCAAATACATCACTGGCAACGATAGTGAGAGGTGCCTTTCCTATTTTGTTCCTTAATTCCTAGACCAATTTCTTTCCTACTTATCCAAGGCAGTGCCACAGAATGGCCATTGGTTCAGAGTATATGCGACACCTTGAAAGGACAGCATCACAGCCTTGAAGGAGGTCTTCCCTGAGTTGGTACTTAAGTTATACCTTAAAGATACCATTCTAATTCATCCATTAGCTTCTGAGGGTTGCAGCATTTAGTAGAACCACCAAGTCCTATAAATATGTGCTCATCACTTTACCTCTCTGACTGTACATTGAGCTTCTTGGTCTGACCATTTTTATGAGGAAATCTACATTGTTAAATCATTGTGAGATCTTGGATTATAGTACTGGCCAAGACATTTTGAATATGGAAGAAAAGCCCATAAATAATGTATGTATCAATTCTAATCTATTGCTTTATGCCATTGAATATTCACTGTATGACTTGCTCTGGACAAGAGAACATGGCAGAAGCAGCACTGTGTCAACCACTGCTGCAGCTCAGCATTGGCCAGCTACCATGCATGTGAGTGAGGCCACTTTGTTCAATTAGTCCCAGCTAACTAGTCAGTTTGCTTCAGGTGCATAAACAAGTCTGAGATTAGCTAAACTTAATCTACCAGGAAAAACATCCAGTTGACTACAGAGTAATAATGAATGATGGTTGTTTCAAGTCACACAATTTTAGGATAACTTGTTATGTAGCAAAAGGTAACCAACATAAATGGGTATTGCTAGCCCAGTATTTAAGATTACAGGGGGATTACATTTTACCTACAACATCGTGTTGCTTCTGAATTGCAGGAATGCGAGGCAGTATTAGAAATTCCACTCTGTTTTGCTTTCCAACATTTCTTTTTTTTCATATATCATAGAACTATTATTAGGATTATGCCAGCTGCTAAGTGCACCCATCCAAATGGTGCACTTAGGGGCCAGGAAAATGACCATAAAGCAGGGCTACTGACCTATTGCATCCAACAAAACTTGAAATAGGAGCAGAACTCCATTAATCATCTGGCCTCCATATGCCACTGGTTGAGGGCTGCTCCCAGAGGCATGAATTTCTCAGAACTTCCATCCTGAGCCTGCTCCCTTAGCCAGAGAATGTAGCCATAAAAAGAGCAGCAGTAAAAAGCCGCAGCAAAAAGTTGCTGACAGGCACAGAAAGAGAGTGCTGAGGGCATATGGTTAGGCCACTGACACTGTCTCCTACAATAATTTTCTTTAAGTATTTATGAAAACTTGCATGGAAGGGATGTTAAACTTTATTTAAAATATAACTGAAAATTAAAGACTTATTGTTATTATAAACCAATTATCTCTTAAAGTGCCTAAGTTGCATTAAATCCATTAAATCCACTGAAATAGGCTGGGTTATCCACAATCAGAATAACAGGCTCGGGCCGGCCCGGTGGCGCACTGGATAGTGCGCCGCTTGGGAAGCGCGGCGGCGCTCCTGTCCGAGGGTTCGGATCCCATATACAGACCGGTTCCCGCTCACTGGCTGAGCGAGGCGCGGGAGCAACACCGAGGCTTGCGGTCCCGTTGCCGGTCCCCGGTCCGGTGCCGGGGCAACACTGAGGGTTGCGATCCATTGCCGGACACGGAAAAAAGACAAAAGACAAAAAAAAAAAAAAAAAAAAAGAATAACAGGCTCTGCTCCTAGAGCAGTAAGCAACCAGGCAGAGATTTTAATCCAGATTTGCATGACTCTACATGCCAGGTTTTCCTAGTGAAAGTCATGTCTAATCATTTTTATTATATCAAATCATGCAAGAAAAATAAAGACCAGATTTGTTTTGTGAGAATCCTCATTCCATAAATAACTAGGAAATAAGTATAGTTTATCTAGATTTGAGATGATAAATTAATTTAAGACAATTTGCTTCAGCTGGTGGCCGAAATTTTTAAAAACTGTGTATAGATATAAAACATACAGGGATTCTAACATAAACTACAGTATTTTGCCAAAGGGTAAAACCCCTAGAAAATGTCTAATGTAAGTATATATGAGAGGGTAATATGTTTGAAATAATTATTTGAGAGAGAATAATAGTAAACAATATTCTGTCATTCAAACAACCTTGTTTTAAATTGAGAATAGAGAATCAATAGAATATAGATAGATACATGATGATAGATAAAGAAAGACAGTAGAGAGAGAGAGAAGAACAGGTAAACACACATACACGAAGCAAACACGTGGCTATCAGAAGTGCTTAATGAAGTATAAGAAAAAGAGAGAAGTCTGCAATTCAGCAACCAGCTTCTGTGGTCTTCCAAATGCAGTTCCTTTTCTCTTCATTTTGCCTCTTCAAAGTTGGTGAAGGTTTCTGTTGACTCTATTTTGCTCAGAGGGGACCAAAAATAGAGAAAAGCAAGTATGCTAAAGAAAAGGAAAACATTTATTTATTTATTTATTTATGTTGGGTCTTTTTTTTTTTTAATTCATCAAGTCTGTCTATGCATTTTTAACACTTTTTAAAATTGTTTATGAATATTCATGAGATACAAAGCTGATTGTCACCCCTCATGCCCAAGACGTGAAGGCCAGATCCATACTGGCAGCATGCCCATTACCACAAATTGCAATTTAATAAATAAAAATAAGTTTTTATAATTTGGGCCATTGCACCATATCCTTAAGTTTCTACATGTTCTGATTTCCTTAAATTAATGAAAAAGGGGAATAATGCATTCATTTACTCTTTTAGTGCCTGAAATGTGCCAGCCACTTTTCTGGTTGTTGAGACTACAAAAGTCAACCAAAGCATTGGCCCATAATGAGCTTACATTCTAATGGGAGAGATAAATGCAAATAAAGAAAAAAAAGCACATGAAATATATTGTCAGGTAGTGTTATGAAGGGAAAAATAAATCAGGGTAAGGATTAACATTGTATTAAATAGGTGGTCAGGAAAGGCAATAATGTTAGCTCAAGTTAAACAAATCTTGAAAAGAGTGAGTTGGAAACCCAGGAGAACATATAGAAAAATTATGTCCTGGAAGGAAGAATCAGTGAGGACAAAGGCCCTCACAATCAGTGAGCTGGAGGATTTGTTTGGATCTTTTTGGAACAGTGTGAAGGCCAGGTTGCTTAGAGCAGAGAGAATAAGGAGAGAAAAGTATGAAATATCTCTGAAAGGAAGTCAGGACCTAGATCATGTGGGAATCCACTCTGGTAATCCATGTTGAGAAGTTTGGATTCTATTCTGAGTGTGACAGAAGCCATGTGAGAATTTTTGGCAAAAGAGTGAGATGACCTGATTCATATTATAAAAAGTGATTGAATTTCGGTGTAGAGAACAAAATGAATGAGAGCAAAATAGAAACAGAGAAGGTCATCAGGAGCCCATTGCAGTACCAAGATGTAAGATTACACTTTAGAATGGGACAATTGCCAGTGCTGAAAATGGTCAGATTATGAATACATTTTTTGCAATAGAGCTGATAACATATTTATTCTCAGATTCTTACCATGTACACAACCATATTGATAGTTTCTGAGGAGCTGATAGCCTGCCATGACCCTAACTGATCTGAAACACTTATCTAGTCAGTGTGTTTATACACCTCCAATACTTTTTTATGATACCAGGTGGCATATCTTAAATAAAATATGTTGGATAAAGGAGCCATCAGGAAAAAATTTTTAAAAAGTCTCTAAATTGAAAATCTTGACATGGCCAAGATGAGGAAGATGGGTTTACCAGGGAGAACATCACACAGAGGTGGTCGGTGCTACCTTTCTCGTCCTGTGCTGGGCATTCCTTTGTCTCACCAGGGAGGTAGATGAGTTGCCAGCAGTAGAAATTAATGGGTCTATGATCAAGAACAGTTTTGCCAGAACTTGATGCATGGTGCTTGCTAAAGGGTCTGGTGAGAAATGCAAATCAACAGTCTTTAGGTCGGGCTCTACTGAGGAAAGGAAATGCTAAAGTTTCACAGCCACGTGAGTGTGGAGGCAACTGCTTTTCCCTGCATGCACGTATGTCTTCCAGTTTATATCCTCCAAGAATCCCAAAAGTTAAGTGCTAGATGTTGCTTTGAGGACTACCTTATCTGTTTTTTTTTTTTAAAGGCAGTAAAAGAAGATGCTAATTGCTATTCATTTCTGAGTTGAATGGGAGCAGAGCACATAGAATTAGTGGGATGTCCTTTGAAAAGTGAATTGTAGTGCATACAGATTGAACCAGGCAGGAGATGAGGAAGGTGAGTCACTGGAAATGGTTTTTATCTGTAACATCAAGTTGAGACTTTTTTTTTTTTTTTCTGGGGAGTTTGTTATTCCTAGCTTTGACCACAGCTACCCACATTTCTTCATTTTTAGTATGGGTATGAAAATGTAGACTAGAATTTTCAAACTGTTTATTTAAACTTTAAGCACCTTAGATACACCTTACTATGAATACAAAAGAAATAATTTTTATTCAGAAATTATTTAAGAAGTTTTGAGGAAAAAAAAATCCCCAGATAATATTTAGCAGTGACTGATTTTTTTCAGGTGGAAAATTCTTTGTGTGTGTGGAAAATGAGAAAAGGAGGCAGATCGTTGGATAGAATGTTATAGAAATGCTACATTTCTCTCAAGTCAACAATGAAAAAGAATAGGAATGATTACATGTCATCTGAACAATCACTTCTCTGTTGAGGCTAGGATGCTCATTACTGTTAGAAATTGCAGAGAGTATTTAATTCAAGTTTTTTTTGTGTGTAATTTCCTTTTCAATTGAAGTTCAGCCTGGGATTTTTAAGGTGTGGTAATGTTTTCCTTATCTCACAGCTGTTATAAAATATTTGGCTTGTTTTAGGTGCCTCAAAATATTCTAATGTTATGACTTTTGCTTTGAATACAGTTGCCAGATTTAACAAATAAAAATACAGTTTAATAAATAAGATTTGAATTTCAGATAATCACTGAGTCAATTTTTACTATAAGTTTGTCCCAAATATTGCATGGTCATAAGAGTACTTATATGAAAATAGTGAAATATTAGCCAGGGAGTATAAAGCAATTAAATATAGGCTCCAAGAACTCAAAACTAAATCTGACAACTACACAAATATATTTCCACCTAGATCTGCTAGCCATTGTACTGCTGAGCAGAATCTGGCTGCTATCAAATGAAGAAAACCCATCTGTGTAGGAACGTGAGGTTTTTCTCCAGGTGATGGATAGCCCAGGTTGTGCAGTGTCAATGCTATCTCTTCTGTTGATTTTGCATCATGAACATGACTAATACATGTAGACCCACTGTTTATTTGGTTCTTCTCATTTTGACTGTATCTAGGGATGTGCTTGCTTGTCAAAAACATACACAAACAAGTATTTTCTTTCCTTCATCATCGTGTATAAAATAATGTAAATGAGGAGGTAGTTTTAGAATTCTAATAAAGTCAGACACAAAAAGAGTTGGATGTCTTTACCAAAAACTCACATTCTTTTTGCAAAACTATAACTTTTTAAAATAAAATTTTTGAGCCTAACTAAATATTAAAAAATCAATGTAACAATAAATTTTAAAAATTAGGATTGTGTGACGGTGGTGTATTGTAACTTCTCTTTCCTTAATTACACCATTTTTGATATGCACTAAACATTTTTTAAAGATTTTGTTAAGAGAATTTCTTGGAGCATCACTTTCTTTCTCATATCAAAGCTCTATTCCAGGAGCTCATTAACATACATGTGGGTTGCTGGAGCTCCGTAAATCAGAATTATGTCTTTGGAACTTAGAATTTCTTCCTTTCTATTCAACAAGAAATATTTTGCCTGTCTATGCTTGCTATAACACTTTTTAAAAGTGTACATTATTATTAATACTTAGCATTAATAATTAAAGATTGACAATTTTACTAATTTAAAAAACCGGAACTTAGAATTTCTTCCTTTCTATTCAACAAGAAAGATTTTGCCTGTCTATGCTTGCTATAACACTTTTTAAAAGTGCACATTATTATTAATACTTAGCATTAATAATTAAAGATTGACAATTTTACTAATTTAAAAAACATGTATAATTAAAGTAAAGGCTTTTAAGCTAAGCTATAGTGGAAACTTAGAAACCAAGGCATAAATATTTTGCTCAATTATCAGCCAAGAAAATACTTTTCTTTAAATCCTTCCCATCTTTCAAGACTTAGATAAGTTTAGCCAACTTGGTTCACTTTTCTGACCATCTCTAACACTTAATCACAGATTTCTAATCCTTCATTATATGACCTGCTCAAATTCTTTCAAAACAGTTCTTTAGTGAGATTATGAAGCTTATATAAGCTTAAGATTATGTACAGATATTATATACACTACACATGCGATGATTTAAACTAACTTTATAATATTATATATATTTATGTATTTTTTCAAGATTTCCCACATTGGTTCAGAAGTATCAAGCACATATAATATATATAATAGCCTCTGCATCAATTGAGATAAATAGTATTTCATAACTTCTACCCATCTATACAACAGATCAAACATAGGAAGGAACCCTAACAGTTCAGCTCAAGATTTTCTTTCTGAGGATCACTCAGGATGAATTAGTTAACATGGTTTTTGTAAATAATCTGTGCCCCATGAATGGATGGAATAGTTAATTACAATGAGGTCTTATAGGTTTATAAATCATTATTCATGTATGATAGCTGTATAAAGAAAGCTTTAGATCACATTGATGCATGCTCCAGGAACTTTTGAAAATGGGTAAATAAACTTAGGTACTCTTTGGTACACCTGGAACTGACTGTAAAATTTAAGACAAATCATATTATTTTTCTATTGCTGCATAACACAGTACCACAAACTTAAGGCTTAAAACAACACCCATTCTCTGAAGATTAGAAGTCTGGGTGCAGCCCTGCTGGCTTCTGTACTCAGGGTCTCAAAATCAAGGTGTCTATAAGGCCAGGTTTTTATCTGAAGATTCTGGGGAAAGATCTAATTCCAAGCTCATTAAGGTAGCTGGCAGAACCTAGTTTCTTTGCAGCTGTAGAACTGAAATTCCCATTTCCTTTCTGGCTGTCAGCCAGGGCTGCTGTCAGGTTCTTGGGTGATTTGTGATATGTCCAGAGAGATGAAACCAAAATCAATATGAGAGACAAATTGAAAACTTGCCAAAGACATGTAGGTGTGGACATTCTTGAATGCATCATTTAAAACTTCCTGTGCTTCCTCTTTCCCATCTGTGAAATGGGCATAATAATGTCTATTTCAAAGGGTGATTGTGAGAATTCCTATGTGTAAAGTTAGAGCAATCCAAGCAGAGCCTGGCACACAGGGAGCATTACAGAAATGCTTGCTATTATGAAGCCATTGGCATCATTAATTCTAGTTATATAGAGATAGATAAATACAAAAGAGTAGCAGGGTACACTAGAATAAATGCGATAAAGTTGAATAAAGAACCATGCTGCATGTGCTATATTATTTTATTTTATTGAATATAGATAAATGAAGCAAACTACATGTAAAGATGCAGGTGATCATTGTTCATGTAGCAAATGGATCCTTGAATATTTCCCATTGTTTAAAACTATAATAATTTAAAACTAATCCTGACAAAGAATAGAGGGTAGTTTTATTTACTAGCTAAACTGGTTTTAACTGGTGGCATCACTATAAACACAGCTTACAATTTACTCACCCAGGCTTCTTTGAAGTTATAAGGTGCATGATATTTTTTTTTGAATGTGGTATCAGTGGAGAATTCAAATATTATAAATATTTGCACATAAAGTAAAACAGTATCAATACCTTTTTTCAGACTATTTCAAAGTAACACAATTTTCTAGACATAAGAAGAAGACGTTTTGATGAACTGATTTAATCCCAATGGTTCTGTACAGGCCAGCCTCATAACAGGCAATGTCTAAATAGAAGTACCAAGACTAATTAGAAGCCTTGGTAAATTGGTGTTAAATTCTATTTAATGAACAGCATATTATTCTTAATGCAATCCTAGTTACTTAGTGATAATTATGAATTACTGCTTAATTCTTGTACTCACATAAATGTAGTGTATAAGGAACTGACTCATCCAACTGTCAAAAGACCTTAAAATGGTAGCATTAGGTAATCAATTTGGTTAATTTTTTAAGTAAATTTAAATGTAATTAATGTTTCCTTTCCACTTGCAGCCACTATCTCATAACTATACTTAGGCCTACAAAGAGCAGAAGAGTTGTTTTGAGGCATTTAATTTCCAAATCTCTGATGTAACTAATTTAGGAAGAGGAAAACGATCTAACATTAATTTACCAATACTCTTTGATAAGTATCTCAGGAAGCAGAAACATGAAGATTTTCAAGAACATCTTCCTTTACTTCAAAATCTAGGTCTTTCTGGAACTGACTAAAAGAATTGTGATGTTTACCATAAACCTTATAAAAGAGCAACACAAAAGGTTGAGTATTGTTTCTTTTCTGAACTTTCTTAGCATAAGGCTTCTCTCTGAATACTATCCAGTCAGCTACAGAAGATTGGAAAGTTTAAATGTACATGAAAGTGAAAATTAGTAGTTTGACGGTGCAATATTCCAAATTCTCTATAATTTTAAAACTTAAAAGGAGGTTGATTAGCAGTGGAGAAACCAAGGCAAAGCATACAGATCAAAGACTTCAGAAAGTATTGAGATTGGCCCACGGTGGGGTAAAGTCCCACTATACTGGTGTCTCAGGTTTTAAGTTATTATTGCTACATCAACACTAAGGGAAACCTCAAAATGCAAGCCATGCTGTTAAAATCCAAGTAAACTAGAACATTTGTGCTGAGTGGAGCAAATATCTCAGAAGAGGGTGAGAGTGGAAACCAAGTGAAATAAAAGCTGAAGAGAATATTGAAACAAAATTATTTGGGAGTAGGTATCTACAAATACACACATCCCTCTGGTGCAAGGTCCAGAGGGATGTGCGGAAGCCAAGCTTGGTGCAGAAAGATGACACTACCCATTCATGTCTTATAATTATAATGGGGATGATGATATTCATGTTAACAGCAACTACCTTTAAATGAGTGTTCAGTGTATATGAGGTACTGTGATAATGCCCTTAGTTAAGATAGGAAACATTGTGATGTGTGCTTACTTTTAGTTCAGATCAATAGCTATTATTGTTCCCACTGACAGATGAGAAAAGTTAAGATCTGTAGAGACCAACTTTCCCTAAGGTCATTGATCCAGCAAATTTGATTCTCACAAGGAGAGCATGCTAGTAGCTAATCAGGAAATATGGAAGCAATCTAAGTTAGTCACAGTATCTGATAAAAACGTTTAACAATATTTTTGTTTAGCAGCATTGGAAATCTGGAAAGCTACAGTCCTATTTTGCCTGTCTTTATTTTTATCATATACACACTAAATTCTTCATCTGAAATTATTACTGATGAATACTACTCAGCTATAAAAACGAATGAAATACTGCCATTTGCAACAACATGGATGGACCTTGAGAGAATTATATTAAGTAAAACAAGTCAGGCACAGAAAGAGAAATACCACATGTTCTCAATAATTAGTGGGAACTAAAAATAAATAAATTCACACACACACACACAACAAAAAAAAAAAAAAAAAAAAAACG
>NW_007730558.1:150399-157829 GCF_000696425.1 Galeopterus variegatus
CTACAGTCCTATTTTACCTGTCTTTATTTTTATCATATACACACTAAATTCTTCATCTGAAATTATTACTGATGAATACTACTCAGCTATAAAAACGAATGAAATACTGCCATTTGCAACAACATGGATGGACCTTGAGAGAATTATATTAAGTAAAACAAGTCAGGCACAGAAAGAGAAATACCACATGTTCTCAATAATTAGTGGGAGCTAAAAATAAACAAATAAATTCACACACACACACACACATGCACACACACACACACACACAAAAACCGGGGGGCATGGGGGTGGGGAGAAGACATAACAACTACAGTTCCTTGAGGTTGATATGACAAGCAAACAGAAAGGACATTGTTGGGTGGGAGGGAGGAGAGGGAAGAGGGAGGGAGGTTATGGTACTGGGTCACAATAATCAACCACATTGTATATGGACAAAATAAAATTATTTTTAAAAAATTAAATAAATAAATACATAAATAAACGATTACTGATGAAATCCAGGTAATAAGAAACAGCAATGGATGTTTCTAATTAATAAAGAGTCATTAGTCTATTTTAATGTTCTTGCTAGTTACATGACATCAAGTAAGACTCTAGAGAGCCTTATTTTCATCATATGTCAAAGGATGTAGTATAATAATATTTATATCACAAATTTGACATCGTGCATGTAAATATCTTATGTCATCATAATTATCATGATCATGTATTCTTCCCCTTTTATTACCTTCCTTCTCTTTTTATAACATCACATTTTTTAATCAAACATTATAGCTTTAGATTAAATCCTATTGTCCTTTCAAATTCTTCTAAATACTTATGGATCTCATGGGACATGGACAAAATAGCGTCTAAATATTTTACATGATCATTTACTGAGCATATGGCTTGATTTTTCCATATTACAACTTACCTGAATATAAGCAAAACTTATAACTCCAACAACCTGAGGCTCAAATCAAAGACTGACTGCTTTTTTTACTTTTTACAACAGGATCAACATATATATCAAATATATTGAATAAAGAGCTGCCAAGATTTTGCATTTTTCTTTTTTCCAGAGTTCTATAATCACTAATGATCTGACTTCTAGCATCTAGGGTAAAGTGAAGAAAGATAACTCTTGCCGTCATGATGAAGGGTCATATAAACTAGTGATTTCAGGAGCTTTTTTTGTTTGGAAACATTTTTATGATTTCTGCAGACTTGGAATGCTGTTACTTAAAATGCCAGCTGGCTAGTTACTTTTTTGGTCATTCTAAAACTGAGGGTATACTTGATTGGCTAGATTTCAGGTAGCAGGGAATGCTTGAGAGAGACCTGCCATACAGCTTCAATTTGCACACAAGTAGCGTGATAGGAAACTGGGAGATCATATTAGAGCATTAGTTACAGGCTAGAAAAGGTTTACAGCGACTATGACTCCTTTTCCTTACCAAATATTGCATCTTCTCCTAGTATCTTTCTATTTTCTGTGTGATCCAATATTTGAAAAGGCTTTGCAGACTATCACACATAAACCTTATGTTCTCTTAAATTCATTAAAGTTCACTGTGTGATTTGCACTATATATTTTTTTACTTCAATTATGCATTTTTACTGTGGTAGACAAGATAATGGCTCCCCAAAGTTGCCCACATCTTAATCCCCAGAACCTGTGAATATGTTATTTTATATGGAAAAAAGGTCTTTGCTGATATGATTAAGTTCAGAATCTTGAGTTGAGGAGATTAACTGGGATTATCCAGGTGTTCCCAGTGTGATCACAAGGTCCCTACAAGGAGAGAAAGGAAACAAGAGAGTCAGCCAGAGAAGATGGGATGAGGGGACAGCGATTGACATGATGCAAAGCCATGAGCTATGGAATGAGGGCAGCCTCTAGAATTGGAAAAGGCAAGGAGATGGATTTTCTTCTAGAGTCTCCAAAAGGAATGCATTCCACCTTAGACTTCTGACCCCAGAACTGAGTGATAGTAAATCTGTGTTGTTTTAAACCACTAAGTGAGTGGTAATCTGCTACAGCAGTAATAGGAAAGCACTAGGCAGTAATAGGAAAGTAAAAGGAAATTTTGGTAAGTGGAATGAGATGCTGCTGTAATAAATACCTTAAAATATGGAAGTGGTTTTGGAATTGGCCAGGGCAGAGGCAGGAAAAATTTTGAGAGGCAGGATGGGAAAAATCTACATGATTTATGTATAAGAGTATATGTAAGTATTACCATCTCATTCAGATTGCAAGAGTCTCCATATTTTGTTTCCTACTTTTCTTAAAATTATTACTAAAATTACATAATGTGAGCATATATAATTATCAACAATAGGAGTGCTGAATATGTGCCAGGGAAATTTACAATATTTTACTAGAATCATAAACACACATGTGCACACATACACACACACACAAACACACACACACACACACACACAGACGGTCCCTGACTAAACATGACAGAAAAAAATTACTTCAAGGAGAATCCATTTTACTGAATTCAAACTAAATACTATATGAGCAGAAGGAATTTCTCACAAGAATATCAGTCTCTCAGCCAGGTGATGTTGTTCAAATTAATCTCTGAAAAGAAAATGACTTACCCAAAATACTTCAGCCCATTTGGATCTCTTCCTTCTTTGAGCAATAACATTTTCTCATATTTAACGTTCAAATTAATCTCTGAAAAGAAAATGACTTACCCCAAATACTTCAGCCCATTTGGATCTCTTCCTTCTTTGAGCAATAACATTTTCTCATATTTAACACCGTATATTTAGATTGTGGGTTTTTGTTTTGTTTTTTCTTTTTGTTTTTTGCTATCTTTTGTTCAAGTCTCAGTGTTATTTTGCAAAATTAGGCAAGACCTAATGCCTGCGTGTGTCTGTGTCTTGTACATGTAAGCAAAACAGGTCTACCTCGGGTTTGTGAGGCTTCCAGGCCCTCCTTGAAAATGTCTTTTTATACCTTCAGGCCTGAGAGGTGTATGATAGAAGAGGAATACATAGAAGGAACTTAGAGGACTTGGATTCTAGGCCAGACTCAATGTATGGCATATTGTTCCCTGTTTCTCCTTCATACAAACCTCTCCCTACCAACTAGGGACTTGATTTTACACCTATAGAATAAAGGTTTTGAACTAAAGGTCCATTATACATCAGATAACATGTGAGTTACATAAACAGGCCCTTGAGCACAAGCCCATACGTTTCCTTTATGTTTCCTCTAGCCTGAAATTACCTCCTGTGCATATCCTTTGGGAGTATAGTACATACTATGGATCTCTAGTGCTGGCAACTATACTTGTGCATACACAGAAACTAGCAGCACTTATAAACTAACAGTCTATTTATCTTTCCTGTCATAATTCATCTCTCATAAAATAAACTGAACCCACTCAATTTTCTATGCTATAACTTAAAGCAAGAGAAATTTTAACAAAGAAAATTGCTCATAGATATGACTGTGTCTCCTGGGTGCTCATGGATCTTAGCTGCTCACTCACTGATAAGAATTGTCAGCTCCAACAAAACGGTGTCTCTCTTTCTATATCTCCAAAACTATATCTTGACCCATTTGCTCTGAAATGACCTTGCACATAAATGTTACTAAATAAGTTTTTGCTGATTTGATTTTTCCATTTGTTAGCTGATTATGCTAGGAATGACAATAAAACAAGATAAGAAATTAATGCTTAATACTGGGAGGATTCTAACATCATCCAGTAAGAACTATTTGGAAGTGTTATACAGAAGCTTAATCAAGTTAGGAGAGTCAAAGTTGATCTTGTTATTTTTTGACTTTGTCAGTTTTCCTACTTTTGTACCATGCTGTGTATAGTATAGTTAAAAAGGAAGAAAGTTTAAAATCACAGAAAAATTTATATTAGCTTTAAAACAGAACTCCTAACTACCCTGCATAGGGTTGAAGCACCAACTTTCAATCATTCCAACCTATTAACAGTTAAACCAAACAATTTCACGCAAGTGAAACAAGCACAATAATTGGTATGCTGGGTGATAATAAATTTCATCGCTTGAGGATAGAGGACACCTTGAAATAATATTCCTAAAGCAAAGTTTTAGAAATGTCTCAAGTGAATAAAAACTAATCTTAAAAGACATAAGTATTTTCTATAATACCTATTGTTTTCTGAATCAATTACAGAATACTGCATTTGGTATTCATGACAGTTTATAACATAACCCCAGCCTACTTACTTGGGGGTTAGAATAGCAATACTACAAGGTGATTTTTGCATGTGGTGATTTTTGTCTACGGTGAGAGAGAGGGGGTTCTAGTTTCAATCTTCTGAATGTGGATATTCAGTTTTATCAGTAACATTTATTGAAGAGACTTTCCCTTCCATAATGTATAATTTTGGAAACTTTGTCAAAAATCAGTTGGCTGTGAATGTGTGGATATATTTCTGAGTTTTCTATTCTCCTTCATTTGTCTGTTTGTCTGTTTTTATGCCAGTTCCATACTGTTTTGGTTACTATAGCTTTATAGTATATTCTAAAGTCAGGTAGTACAATGTCTCCAGCTTTTTGTCATTGTTGTTTTTGAAGATTGTTTTGGCCATATAGGGTCTTTTGTGGTTCCAAACAAATTTTAAAGTTGTCTTTTTCATTTCTGTGAAAAATGTCATTGATATTTTGATAGAGATTGTATTAAATTTGTATTGCCTTGGGTAGTATGGACATTTTGATGATATTAATTCTTCTAACCCATGAACACTGCATATTTTTCCATTTATTTGTATACTCTAAAGTTTTTTTCATCAATGTCTTATAGTGTTCATTGCTGAGGCCTTTCACCTCCCTTGTAAAATTTACTCCTAGGTATTTCAATTTTTTAGCTATTATAAATAGGATTACTTTATTGATTACTTTTTCTGATATTTTTGTTATTGGTGTATAGGAACACTATTGATTTTGAAAATTTACTAATGTTTTTTATTGCAGCATTATTTTGGTGGAGTCTTTAGGATTTTCTATATACATACAATCACATCTTCTGCAAATAAGGATAGTTTGACTTCTTTCTTTTCGTTTTGGATGCCCTTTATTGGTTTCTTTTTCCTTATTGCTGTCTAGAACTTCCAGTATTATGTTGAATAAAAATGAGGAAAGTGGGCATCTTTGTCTTGTTTCAGTTCTAAGAGAAAAATCTTCCAACTTTCATCCATTCTGTATGATATTAGCTATGAGTTTGTTGTATATTACTTTTATTGTGTTGAGGTACATTCCTTCTATACCTAATTTGTTGGATGTTTTTATTATGGAGAATATTGAATTTTCTCATATGCTTTTTCTGCATGTGTAGAAATGATTACATGGTTTTTGTCCTTCATTCTGTTGACTTGTTACATCATGTTTATTGATTTGCATATGATGAGCTAGCCACACATCTCTGGGATGAATCCCACTTGATCATGGTTAGTGATCTTTTTAATGTGTTATTGGATTCAGTTTGCTAGTATTTAGTTGTGGATTTTTACATCTGTGTTCATCAGGGATATTGTTCTGTGGTTTTATTACTGTTTGTTTGTTTCTGGTTTAGTATGAGGGTAATGCTGGCCTCACAGAATGAGTTTGGAAGTATTCCTTCCTCTTTAATTTTTCAGAAGAGTTTGAGAAAAATTGGTATTAGTTCTTCTTGAAATGTTTGGTAGAGTTTGGCAGCGAAGCTGTCTGGTTCTGGAGTTTCCATTATTGGCAGACTTTTTATTATTGCTTCAATCTCATTACTTGTTATTGGTCTCCTTAGGTTTCCTAATTCTTCATGATCCAATCTTGGTAAATTGTATGTGTCCAGAAATTTATCCAATTTCCAAATTTTCCAGTTTGTTAGCATATAATTATTCATAACAGTCTCTTATAATCACTTCTGTTTCTGTGGAATCATACTTGGGAAATTTTCAACCATTGTATTTTTAACTATGCTTTCTAGGTCTTTTCCTCTCTCATCCAATTATGTATAGGTTACTTCACTTAATGGTGTCCCATAATTTGTATAGACCTGTTTAAGAGAGCATAATTCTATTAGTGCTGTCTGTGATTGCATTACTGGTCTGGGGGACTCTCAGGAGAACTCAAATTGACCTGGCAGACCACCAGAATCCTCTAGGTCTTTGGAAACATGATCTTCTTTTTATTCTTTTTTCTTTTACTGTATTTCTGTAGTAGAACAATTTGCTTGTTTTAAAATCCATTTACACAGAGGAAATGATTTTGTCATTTTCCAAACTGACAAAAATTTTGATGAAAATCTTAAGAGAAATTAACAAAAAAGGATCAACTGTATGTGATTCTATATAATACTTGTATTCAAGTTCTGAATGATGTGTATGATGAAATATGTGGTGGCATAATCTTCTAACAAAAGCTGAAGTACTTCAGATTTATGCTTAATGTTCTAAGGCTCTACACCAATCAGTATTTAAAATAAATAAATGAATGAGCATCTACTGACTTACATATACAAATATATACATATATAGTTAAAATGTAAAAAAAAGAAAGGTAAAATTACTCTAATGATTTAAGATTTGCTTTTAGAGATAACTCAAGTGGCCTTTTGTGAGCAATTGATTTAGAAATAATTCTCTTTTTAGAATAATTTCTTTGGTCCCCAAATCCAGAAAAAAGTGCCCCTAATTTGTGACAGCACTGCACTATTGTGGAGAGTTAGGTTTCTAGAATTCTTTTTAAAATTTTTTATTACTTCATATTAAGAAATAATTTTGAGTTGTTGTTATTAGACTACAGTGTAACATGATCTCTACCAGAGACAAGGGCAAAATACTATGGGACTGCTTCCACCACTTGGAAAAAAAAATAAATAAATAAGGCTCCACAGTGAAGAAATCATACAAATAAACTGAAGTCTTTTTGTAGAAGTATAATTATTAGACTACAGTGTAACATGATCTCTACCAGAGACAAGGGCAAAATACTATGGGACTGCTTCCACCACTTGGAAAAAAAAAAATTAAATAAGGCTCCACAGTGAAGAAATCATACAAATAAACTGAAGTCTTTTTGTAGAAGTATATTCATTTAAATGCATATTCCTGATGCTCGAAAACACACGACTTGAAACCAGACTTATTTTATATCCATGATATTGAGAAATATGAAGCAATGTGCCGATTTTATTTTGGACCTTATACTCTGGAGTTGAAGTGCTTAGGTTTGAGATCTAGCTCAATTTTTACTAGCTCTGTGACCTTATGCAAGTGATTGAATTTCTCTGTGCTTCAGTGTCCTATTTGGTACAATGTGAATTGCAGTAATAACTCTATTACATGATTGTTTTGGGTAGTAATAGCTGTATATAACTCCATGGAGTGTTTGAAATTTTAAAAAAAATTATATATCATTGTTACTATGTAAGAAAACAAATTTACAGTTATAGAAATATTAAACTTAGG
>NW_007730558.1:158123-160391 GCF_000696425.1 Galeopterus variegatus
AAAAAAATTATATATCATTGTTACTATGTAAGAAAACAAATTTACAGTTATAGAAATATTAAACTTAGGCCCACAGATGACCACTCTATAGCAGCAATTTATAGAGGTCAAATTGGTCACTGGTAGTTGCTCTTGAGAATACGAAAGCAAAGCTAGAGCCATCAGTGATGGAATAGGTCTACCACGATTCCTGCTTTAAGAGCCCAGGGAGTCAAGAAGCTGTGGCTTTCTCTATGCCACAGGGTCTAAAACTAACCAGAGGCCCAGATCATCTGCAGTCACTGACGCCACAGCAATAGTGGTCCATTTTGGAACCAAAATGCAATGTGTGTCATTAAGAAGTAAAACACGTATATATAAGTCAGACACATTCATATCTACCCACTCCTGTGTTAAACAAAGAATACTCCCTGAGATCCACTGTTGGGAAAATAAAGGAAAAAAAAAATGGTCAGGGTCCCTCAGACGTTCAGAGTCTTGTGCAGCATCTGAGGTGGGTATGCACGTGCACACAGGTGCTAATGTGATTACGCATGTGCATCTGGGTGTTTTTTTCTAAATTATGGACTTGAGCATAAAGGACTAATGGCGCAGATGCGTGAGGTTTCTAGAGGGTGCTCCGGGAAGCCGTATTAGGGCAGCTGCAACTAGCTCTGAATAAAGCCTATTATTTCTTCACTAACAGCTCCAAGGGGCTTTTCCTGTTACCTGTCTCGTAGATCTGCGTGTGGAGGGTTTGTGACCCTGTCTGGACAATGAGCCAGAGGGGTCTGTGAGACCTAGCCCTCGCTTTACATCCACAATGGTACCTGTGGTCACCATATTCAGATATAATGAATCTCTCTCTATATATACATCTTGCCATTTTTATGATACTTCACTGTTTACACTTACATTTAATATATCTTTTTGTTTGATCATTATGATAAATAAGTCTATGATTTTGACAAGTGGAAGAATTATTACTCCATCTTTAGGTTGAGCTTCAGAAACGTTTGATAACTTACCCAGGAGAAGACAGAAAGTGGCAGAACCACATGTTGACTTCTGAAGTTAGTAGAATAATGTACTCATTAACCTACAATGAAGGGGGAAGTAATTTCACTTAATATATAATTATATGTAATGCCATCAGTGCAGCAGGACATGAACAATATTGAGTGTTAATTAGGTGAATATTGAAATGTTGATTGGGTCAGAAAATGAGAAGAATAGAAATTCTGTGTAGTAATCCTATGAAAATGACTTGAAATCATCATACTCCAACTTGACTGGTATAAGCTAATATTGTGGACCTCCTTAACATAAGCAGACATTGTTGAATGAATTCCATGTGTATGGACTTCCTTACTAGTTTTTCCAAAAATCAAAAGTAGCTTTCAGAAACCACATCTGCAAATGTTTGAAACATTAAGGTGATTGACGTTTTGGGACTTTGAGTAGTATATAATTGACTTTGTAATAGTGTTAAATGCATTGTTAACGTTATTGGAACTATGTGGAAATAGAGCTTAATTTAAATTAAGAAAAAAATTACTTTGACTCCAAAACAATGGTGATTCATTTTAGAACCAAAAGACAATATGTGTCATTAGTAAGAAATTCAGGTATAGACAACGTAGACAAATTTATGTCTACCTACTTCTACCACTCTAAGGAAATCCCTGTGCTTTTCACTGGTAGGATGAGAGGACTTGAAAGTTAGGAATGAATACTCAAAAGAAATACTTAAGTAGGGCACTCCTGACACAGCAAAGTGAAACGTAGCAAGACAAACTAAGACAAACTTAACCCAGTTCACATTTTCCCCAAGGCTAGGGGACTAGGGGCGTGGGGTGTGTGTTTGTTTTAACTCACTTTGAATTTTGGCTTTTGTTTTATTTTTCTGAGCTCTTTGCTACTGTGCTGAATCAACAAACCATAAGGGCTTTCCTTTTTCATCTAAAAGAAATGCATTTTCTCTTTTCACTAGCGTTAAAAGAAAAAAGGAAAAGGAACAAATTCTACATCCTTGTTTGTACTGACACACAGCTGGGTTTCATGACGGTGGTCTATCCTGAGGCTACAGTTGTAATTTTAAGTGGAACATTCTGCTGTGGGCAGTGAAAGGTAATTCTACTGTTATACTCAGAAGATCACTCAAGTATTACACTACAATTAACCCAGAGATGTTGAAGAAAATGTAGGACTTGAACAATCAACAACTATTTATTTTCCCAAAATTATTTTGGATAAATTGTATTTTCATTATTTAGTTTTACCTTGCTG
>NW_007730558.1:161571-162986 GCF_000696425.1 Galeopterus variegatus
AGTGAAAGTTAGAGTTTTCTTCCTAAAGGCTGCTGTGCTTGCATTTTGCTTTTTTTTTTTTTTGGCTGAATGTGCTATTTAGCTGAATCTTCTAGCAAGCAATGAAGATAAGAGAAGTGGAAATTTTAACAGAAAATTTATTTTGCATTAATCATTTGGTTTGTTGCTTCAGATTATCATATATTGTATTGCCTCTGTAAAAGAAACAATTTATAATACTCAGTAAGATGCAATAGTGAAACTATTCAATTAGTACACCATTAAAAAAAGATATATCTTTATTTGTTTACATGTACAAATAAAAACAAAATCCCAGGAAACTAACACATTATTTTCTTAATCATTCCTCCAAAAGTAAGATGTCTAAAAAATAAAAGGCAAATATGCTATTAAAATATGTTTTAGTCAGATTCTATATTTAGTATAAATAACCCAAGTTAAAAAATAACAATAATGCTTATTTTCGAGTATAAGACTGTATTATAATTTTGTTTATATGGTTTATACTGGTTTTATAAAAGCAGTAGTATGTCTGGGTAGAAATAAAAACTAACAAAAAATGTATGCTGTTTTGGAATTAAACTACTTTAAACAGAGTAAATACATCTTTATGAGAAGATAGCAAGATAGTATCTGAGAAAATTTTATTATTAAATAAAACTACTGGGTATTTTATGAATTCCTAAATACTCATCGCAAGGTTGATTTCAGAAAAAATACTGTGNTGGAAATTGTGTCTTAAGTCTGTTACCACTTCTGTATGTGTGTGTGAAGGTTATTTGAGCCAGGTATACAAAGCTTCTGGCAGTTAGTATAATGCTACAGATATTTAACTGGCTATGCATAAAACCATTTTAAAATAAAAACTTCAAAAATAATTGTTCTTTTCTGAGAATTTCATTTATAAACGTAGTATGTGACATAGGTAAAATTAAGTAATTATGAACTTGAATAAGTAATACCAAACTATTGTATTAAGGTTATTTTCCTATTAAGGAAAGTCTTTTAGAAAACTCTTAGTAATTTTGAGTTTATCACAGCACAAATATCATAGCATAAACATGATCATGAGTAAGGAAGCACAAAAAAGCCTTAATTTTAGTTAAAACTCTCAATTCTGATAGTACATTTATGAATTTTGTATTTAGTTTCAAATTAATCTTTTGTTGTTAAAGTTATTTTCCCAAGAAAGGTTTAAATTTCATCTTGTACTTTATGCAGCCAGAAGCAAATTCTTTCCCGGGTTTCCCACTTTAATCAATGCTGTAAAATTTACTTAGCCACAGGTATAGAGGACTAAGTGGAAATGACAGTTTATATGTTCTTATAAGGGAAAATGAGAGGCTATAATTCCAGTGAAAGTTAGAGTTTTCTTCCTAAAGGCTGCTGTGCTTGCATTTTGCTTTTTTTTTTTT
>NW_007730558.1:164655-167263 GCF_000696425.1 Galeopterus variegatus
CCATCACCACAATCATTCCTCTGGGCTCTGAAAACATAAAGAGAGAAGGAAACCTGAATTCTGGGGGCTCATACAGTTCTGCCCACTGGAAATGATAATGACAACAATAATGTGAGATACACTTCACTGAGCTCTATGCTAGAGGCTCTGCGTATTTTAGACCAGCAATTTTCAAGTATTAGTATAAACCTAAGTCAACTCAAGGACTTGTTAAAATACAGGTCACTTACCTCCACCTCTCTGTAGGTCTGGGATACGGTCTGAGAATGAACATTTCTGACAAGTTTCCAGGTGATGCTGGATAAGGGACTACACTTTGAAAACTATTGTTGTAAACCTTTAACCCATAAAACAATTTTATGAGGCAAGTAATGTTACTCTTATCTTATAGATAAAGAATATGAGTCTCAGAGTCATTAATTCACAGGCTCAAGTTATCATGTGATTCAAGAATGGACCTCTCTTATGCTAAATTCTGAAATTATAACCATTGAATTCAACGTAAGGTCACCAATGTGAAAGTAATGTAAAGTCAATAAAAACCTTAGTCTGACAAATTTGAACTATTTGATATATAGTCCATTTTTATGTTATGTGATAGAATGGAAAGTTGACTATTGTCCATTTAATCTGACCGATAGGGATAACTCCAAGTCCCTTTAAGTTGAAAATGACCTTATTCTTAGTGGCTTATGGATGTGAATTAGCCAAGTAATTTTATTTTGTAATTTAACTTACAACTGTATTATTTCAGGAAAGGTTGGGATTAGGCATTAATTCTATTAAAAAAAAAAAAAAAGGTACCTCTGGCAGTACATTGTTTAGCTTAGTTGCTTGGATTGGCTAACAACATGAAAATTTACTAAGCATTTTACTCAAGGGTGTTTAGCACACTCTTGGCAAGGACAGAAATGATCAAAGAAGTATAGCATTATAAAATAATGACAATAATTGTATAGAAAGAACACAGATGATAGAGGGTCCTACATGTATGAAGCAAGGACATAGGAAATCAGGAATAGGCAAAAAAAAAAAAAAAAGAAAAAAAGAAAAAAAAAAGATATCCAAGATACACAAGCCTAGAAGACATGGAACGAAGAGTTACCCCTAATCACATTCAGGCTGGAAGTCAGAAATTCAGATAGAAAATGAGGGGTTTTAAGGTAGCAACAGCAAGATATAAAAACCTTATACATTTAAGCCTCCTTAGCCTATGAGATCACCAATACAGGTTGAGTATCCCTTATTCAAAATGCTTGGAACCAAAAGTGTTTAGAATTTTAGATTTTTTTTTTTGGATTTTAGAGTATTTGCATAAACCTAATGAGATATATTGGAGATAAAACCCATGTCTATACACAAAATTTATTTATGTTCCATATGTACCTTATCCACATAGCCTAAAGTTAATTTTATACAATATTTTAAATAATTTATTAAATTATTAAATTTAATAAGTGTGTGTAACACATGACCTGTCATATGAAGTCAGGTGTAGAAGTTTCCAGTTCTGGCATCATGTTGGCCCTCAGAAAGTTTCAGATTTTAGAGCATTTTTCATTTCAGATTTTTGGATTAGAGATGCTCAACCTGCAGTTATTTCGGTGGTCAGACTTTGGGTATAGCAGGGTAAAAAATAAAAATTACAGCTAGATCTGATGAAAAGTTTTCTTTTGGAAAGAGCTTCTCCAGGGTAAGAACTCATTTATATTGTTAAAACATATATTCCCCAAAGTATCATGTTGTTTGGTACATAGGAAGTGTTTGGAATTTTTTTCTTTTTTTCTTTTTATTTTTTTTTGGATGGATGAGTAGAAGTTGAGATAGATGTGTGCATACACAGATAAGTGAGTGAAATGTATAAACATAAATTGAAAGTTAGAATTTTTCACAGCATAAGAGTTGAAGGGAGATTAGAAATGGTTAAGCTTAATTTTTTAAACATGAGAAGAGTCTTAAGGAGACAAAGATTCTAGATTTAAGTTTATCTATGAATTAATAGTGTCATTTTGAGAATATCTTTTTCCTTTGGGATATTTAAGATATTGAGACAATATTATCTCTGAGAAAGAGAAATATATGGTTTAGCTACATTTAAATACCTTGCAATTTAATTCCAGCAGATAAAATGAATTCCTACTGTCAATCACTATAGATTGTAATTTAAAAACAAATAATTTCAATGTAATTACATTGAAATTTATATAATTATAATTGTTTATGTGATTATAGCTCAGCTGAATTTTGTAATTCAATTAGTTGGTAAAGAACTTTTTTTTCCGTAACCTGGCACATGAAAGAACACATTTTTCAGTCTTGTATCAAAAGCTACTGTATTTTTGTCAAATGCAAAATCCCCTCATGATAAAGACTCTCAACAAATTAGGTATACAAGGAAAATATCTCAACACAGTAAAAGCCATCTATGACAAGCCCACCTCCAGTACCATTCTGAATGGAGAAAAACTGAAGGCTTTTCCCTTAAGAACAGAAACTAGAGAAGGATGCCCACTCTCACCACTTCTATTTACTAGCCAGAGCAATCAAGCAAGAGAAAGAAATAAAGGGCATCCAGATTAGAAAAGATGAAGTCAAACTGTCCCTATTT
>NW_007730558.1:168568-170662 GCF_000696425.1 Galeopterus variegatus
GGATAGAGAACCCAAAAATCACCCCTCAGGCTTACAGCCATCTGATATTTGACAAAGGAAACGAAAACATACATTGGGGAAAAGACTGTATTTTCAATAAATGGTGCTGGGAAACTTGGATATCCATATGTTGAAGAATGAAACTAGACACACACCTCTCACCGTATAATAAAATCAACTCAAAATGGATTAAAGACTTAGGTATAAGACCTGAAACTGTAAAATTACTGAGGGAAAATATAAGTGAAAAACTTCAGGAACTAGGTCCGGGCACAGACTTTGTGAACATGGGCCCAAAAGCACAAGCAACAAAAGTAAAAATAAACAAATGGGACTACATCAAACTAAAAAGCTTCTGCACAGCAAAGGAAACAAAAGAGTGAAATGACAACCTATCGAGTGGGTGAAAATTTTTGCCAATTACGCATCTGACAAAGGATTAATACCCATAATATACAAGGAACTCAAGCAATTATACAGTAAAAAACCAAATAACCCAATTTAAAAATGAGCAAAGGAGCTGAATAATATTTTTCAAAGGAAGATACAAAAATAGCCAATAGGTACATGACAAAATGCTGAAAACCATAGTCATCAGGGAAATGAAAATTAAAACCACACTGAGATATCATCTCACGCCAGTTAGACTGGCTATAATCAAAAAGAATGAGAAAAACAAATGCTGGCGAGGATGCAGAGAGAAGGGAATGCTCCTACGCTGTTGGTGGGACTGTAAATTAGTACAACCACTATGGAAAACAGTATGGAGGTTTCTCAAACAACTACAGATAGATCCTCCATATGATCCAGCAATCCCACTTCTGGGTACATACCCAAAGGAATGGGAATCATCATGTTGAAGGGATGCCTGCACTCCCATGTTCATCGCACCTCTGTTCACAATAGCCAAGATATGGAACCAACCTAGATGTCCATTGATGGATGACTGAATAAGGAAACTGTGGTATACATACACCATGGAATACTACTCTGCCATTAAAAAGGATGAAANTATCATGTTGTTTGGTACATAGGAAGTGTTTGGAATTTTTTTCTTTTTTTCTTTTTATTTTCTTTTGGATGGATGAGTAGAAGTTGAGATAGATGTGTGCATACACTGATAAGTGAGTGAAATGTATAAACATTGAAATTTATATAATTATAATTGTTTATGTGATTATAGCTCAGCTGAATTTTGTAATTCAATTAGTTGGTAAAGAACTTTTTTTTCCGTAACCTGGCACATGAAAGAACACATTTTTCAGTCTTGTATCAAAAGCTACTGTATTTTTGTCAAATGCAAAATCTCTTCATGATAAAGACTCTCAACAAATTAGGTATACAAGGAAAATATCTCAACACAGTAAAAGCCATCTATGACAAGCCCACCACCAGTACCATTCTGAATGGAGAAAAACTGAAGGCTTTTCCCTTAAGGACAGAAACTAGAGAAGGATGCCCACACTCACCACTTCTATTTACTAGCCAGAGCAATCAAGCAAGAGAAAGAAATAAAGGGCATCCAGATTAGAAAATATGAAGTCAAACTGTCCCTATTTGCTGATGACATGATACTATATATAGAAAAACCTAAAGACTCTATCAAAAAACTCCGAGAGCTGGTTAATAATTTCAGTAACATTGCAGGATACAAAATATATGCCTCCAAATCAGTTGCATTTATATTCTCCAGTAATGAGCTAACAGAAAGAGAAATCAAGAATGTAAGCCCATTTACAACAGTCACAATAAAATAAAATAAAATAAAATACCTAGAAATCAATTTAACCAAGGAGGTGAAAGATCTCTACAAAGAGAACTACAAACCACTACTGAAAGAAATTAAAGAAGATACAAAATTATGGAAAGGCATTCCATGCTCTTGGATTGGAAGAATTAACATTGTGAAAATATCTATACTACCCAAAGCAATTTACAGATTCAATGCAATCCCCATCAAAACACCAATGACATTCTTCGCAGAAATGGAAAAAAAACAATCTCAACATTCATACGGAACAACAAAAGACCTCGAATAGCCAAAGCAACACTGAGCAGAAAACAGAAAGCCAGATGCATAATACTACCTGACTT
>NW_007730558.1:172337-173564 GCF_000696425.1 Galeopterus variegatus
ATAAGGAAACTGTGGTATACATACACCATGGAATACTACTCTGCCATTAAAAAGGATGAAATTCTCGCATTTGCAACAACATGGATGAGGTTGGAGAAACTTATGTTGAGTGAAATAAGAAAAACACAGAGGGGTAATACTGCGGGAGTTAAGAGATAAAGAAGAAAGGAAAGAAAGACCTGAGTGATGTGTTGGACTTGCAGAGGGAGAGAACAAACCTAGGGATACAAAGTGGAGTGGGGAAAGGGAGATGGGAGGGAGGTCAGGGATAATTGAGTAGATAATTGGGTGGGGGAAACAGGGTACAATCACAATTTGTGGTCATGGGCATTCTACCAGTATGGATTTGGCCATCACATCTTAGGCACAAGTGATGACAATTTGTTTTATACCCCATGAATATTCATAACTAATAAAAATCAAACAAAACATTTAAAAATTAAAAAAAAATTTAAAAGCTTCTGTAAAATAAATTATTTAACTAGAAATAAATTTATCGAAAGTACAGCATTCCATTTGTTCTATGAAACTCAAGCATAAAACTTTTTACCAAGTCAGTAATGGCTTTTAACAAATTAAAAAATTAATCCCTGGTTTTATACATGCAGGAACATATATAAAGAATACAGAGTATAGGTTTAAATACTCAATGCAAAGACAAAAATAAAATATGACCTTTGTGTGAAAAGTCTAAACTTTGACTTTTAAAAAAAGTGATCATTTAAAAATCTATTGTTTTTATATATTGAAAACTTTTGTTACATATCCTATGAGTCTTAATCACATAATTACACCAAGTTTTGCACTGGGTTTCTCAACCAACAATTCTTTATCAGTGACCCATGAAGGCTTAAACTGTTATGTACCTAAACTGGTTATTATTGCCACATAGCTATCTCTGACATTTATAAATTCCCAAATACAGATACGTGATCTTAAGCTCATACTACCCAGACCTCTACCACCCAGACCTCAGACTCTGCTCATTTAACAGAGAGAGGATATTATATTTGTCAACATATTTGTGTTAGTAGAGATTGATGTTTTTGCTAGAAGTTAAATAAACAATTGGATGGTAAGTTAGTATATGTTTTCCACACAAACAAGTGTACAGGTGGTGTTATCGCTCCTGCATTATACATAACACTTTAGTGAAATCTAAAGAAAATTTTCCTTAAAAAAACATTGCTTAGAAAAAATAGTAGCATAGGGTCTCCAAGCTTCCAA
>NW_007730558.1:174648-176184 GCF_000696425.1 Galeopterus variegatus
AATTTTCCTTAAAAAAACATTGCTTAGAAAAAATAGTAGCATAGGGTCTCCAAGCTTCCAACCCTCCACAAAAACAGAAAAATAAGCAGAAAGTGACAAAACCAAGGTTTACACAACAGAGTGAACAATGAATAAAAAAAAGTGATAGGAAAGCTTTGGGGCATTTTTGCTTGTCCTTGCCTCACTCCCTCGGTGACACTGTGACAGTCTTGAAGATGACAGCCTGTGCTCTCCAAAAGGGACCCTTGTTCCAGGTTCTGGAGAAAGCAGAAAAGACCTCATTTGCGATGATCATATTTGTCTATTCATACCTGTCTGCAGGACTGCCCAAAGGACTGCCACAAGGCGATTGTCTCTTCTTTGCCTATCTTGGAACTCAGTGCAGAAAAGCAGTAGGCATTTCTGGACAACACTGTAAGGCAGTGAAAAGCCTTCAGTTGCCTGGGGCAAAAATTTACACTTGAGATATCGAACAGACAGCCTACAGCCTTAGAGAAAAAGCTAGGGAGAGAGTTTATCTGGGAAATCAGGGCAATCAAAATGCTCGCATGTAATGAGGGATTTAAAAAGCCACATACCTAACCAAGGCAGAATGCATGCTCAGAAAAGACCTGAGAAGATCTAAGCTTTCATGAAAATAAATTTTAAATGAAGATTTACTCCCATGGTTTCTCTAAAAAGATTTATNTGTCACTTTTCTCATTATTCTTATCCCGTCCATTACCATGTTATGTGGAATCTATTTGCGATGTATCATGGGGACTCTTCTTTCCTCTGAATTCGTGCCACTCTTCTAAGTCAGAACTCCAAAAGTTTTTCTAGGAACCACTGCAATAATTTCGTTACTACCAAAATTCACTCATATCTTATACTGGTATCAATGACTAAAATTCCAGACTTACAACCTTCCAATGTCTGTAGAATAAAATCATGTTTTTTTGGCATTCAGTGCTGTTTATCTAATTTCAACTTACTTTTCCATCTTGCTCTCTCTACTGCTCTAAGATGAACATCTCCTCATTTTCTAAATAGTTTCAACTGATTTACCAACATAACTTGGATTCTTCATCTACATGGATTACTTTTTGTTAGATTCACTCCTTTTTATTAACTTACTCTTTCCTATAATCTCCAAAATAATTGATAGTTCTTCACTGAAAATTTTTCAGATCATTTTGGCTGGATGATCTCAATATTTGGTTTCTTGTTTTTATTTTTGTTGTTGTTGTTGTTGTTTGTTTTCTGTCATTTCCTTTGCTCTATATTGTCTTGTCTTTTATTGTGCCATCCATCAGTTTATATCATGCCACAAAGAGTAATTGCTTATGTTTTATGCCTTCTACTATACCACAAAGTTCTTCAGAGTAAAGTCTATACACAAGTTATATCATTTCCACTTGCCCATGTCTAAGGATAGTATTTAAAAATATTGAATTTGCTACTGAATGCACAGTATATGTTAAGCAAAGGTCAGTTTAGCATTCTGAAAATGAATGGATTGTTCCTCACAGTAATGAAAGAACCAAAAAAAAAAAA